>NW_026991485.1:1500000-1680171 GCF_036370855.1 Dromaius novaehollandiae
CTGCACACTAGCTTTTGAGGCACTGAGGCTGCTGTCACCTCTCAATCAGAGCCAGCAGGGGACGCTGGACACTAACCTATGAGGCACTGAGGCTGCTGTGACCTCACAAGCACAGCCAGCAGCCATGAGCCTGCCACTGGCCTAGGAGGCATTCAGGCTGCTGTGACCTCACAAGCACAGCCAGCAGCCATGAGCCTGATACTGGCCTAGGAGGCACTGAGGCTGCTGTGACCTCACAAGCACAGCCAGTAGGGGACGATGGACACTAAACTATGAGGCACTGAGGCTGCTGTGACCTCACAAGCACAGCCAGCAGCCATGAGCCTGTTACTGGCCTAGGAGGCACTGAGGCTGCTGTGACCTCACAAGCACAGCCAGCAGCCATGAGAGTGCCACTGGCCTCAGATGCACTAAGGCTTCTGTGACCTCAGAAGCACAGCCAGCAGCCATGAGCATGGCACTATCCACGGAGACACTGAGTCTGCTGTGACCTCACAAGCACAGCCAGCAGGGGACGTTGGACACTAAATTATGAGGCACTGAGGCTGCTGTGACCTCACAAGCACAGCCAGTAGGGGGCGATGGACACTTACCTATGAGGTACTGAGGCTGCTGTGACCTCACAATCACAGGCAGCAGCCATGAGCCTGCCACTGGCCTAGGAGGCATTCAGGCTGCTGTGACCTCACAAGCACAGCCAGCAGCCATGAGACTACCCCTGCACTCAGAGGCACTGAGGCTGCTGTGACCTCACAAGCACAGCCAGCAGCCATGAGCATGGCACTATCCACAGAGACACTGAGGCTGCTGTGACCTCACAAGCACAACCAGGAGCCATGAGCCTGCCACTGGCCTGTGAGGCACTGAGGCTGCTGTGACCTCAGAAGCACAGCCAGCAGCCATGAGCCTGATACTGGCCTAGGAGGCACTGAGGCTGCTGTGATCTCACAAGCACAGCCAGCAGCCATGAGCATGGCAGTGGCAGAGGAGGCACTGAGGCTGCTGTGACCTCACAAGCACAGTCAGCAAGCATGAGACAGACAGTGGCCTCGGAGGCACTGAGGCTGCTGTGACCTCACAAGCACAGCCAGCAGCTATGAGCACGGCACTGGCAGAGGAGGCACTGAGGCTGCTGTGACCTCACAAGCACAGCCAGCAGCCATGAGACTGACAGTGGCCTGGGAGGCACTGAGGCTGCTGTGATCTCACAAGCACAGCCAGCAGCCATGAGCCTGATACTGGCCTAGGAGGCACTGAGGCTGCTGTGACCTCACAAGCACAGCCAGCAGCCATGAGACTGCCACTGGCCTGGGAGGCACTGAGGCTACTGTGACGTCACAAGCACAGCCAGCAGCCATGAGCATGGCACTATCCACGGAGACACTGAGTCTGCTGTGACCTCACAAGCAGAGCCAGCAGGGGGCGGTGGACACCAACTTTTGAGGCACTGAGTCTGCTGTGACCTCACAAGCAGAGCCAGCAGCCATGAGACTGCCACTGGCACAGGAGGCACTGAGACTGGTGTGACCTCACAAGCACAGCCAGCAGCCATGGGACTGCCACTGGCAGAGGAGGCACTGAGGCTGCTGTGACCTCACAAGCACAACCAGCAGCCATGAGCCTGCCACGGGCCTAGGAGGCACTCAGGCTGTTGTGACGTCACAAGCACAGCCAGCAGCCAGGAGCCTGATATTGGCCTGGGAGGCACTGAGGCTGCTGTGACCTCACAAGCACAGCCAGTAGGGGGCGATGGACACTATCCTATGAGGTACTGAGGCTGCTGTGACCTCACAAGCAGAGCCAGCAGGGCACGCTGGACACTAAACTATGAGGCACTGAGGCTGCTGTGACCTCACAAGCACAGCCAGCAACCATGAGACTGCCACTGGCCAAGGAGGCATTCAGGCTGATGTGACCTCAGAAGCACAGCCAGCAGGCATGAGCCTGATACTGGCCTGTGAGGCACTGAGTCTGCTGTGACCTCACAAACAGAGCCAGCAAGGGACGCTGGACACTAAACTATGAGGCACTGAGGCTGCTGTGACCTCAGAATCATAGCCAGCAGCCATGAGACTGCCACAGGGCTAGGAGGTATTCAGGCTGCTGTGACCTCAGAAGCACAGCCAGCAGCCATGAGACTGCCCCTGGACTCAGAGGCACTGAGGCTGCTGTGACCTCACAAGCACAGCCAGCAGCCATGAGCATGGCACTGGCCTGTGAGGCACTGAGGCTGCTGTGACCTCAGAAGCACAGGCAGCAGCCATGAGCCTGATACTGGCCTAGGAGGCACTGAGGCTGCTGTGACCTCACAAGCACAGCCAGCAGCCATGAGCATGGCACGAGCTTAGGAGGCACTGAGTCTGCTGTGACGTCACAAGCACAGCCAGCAGCCAGGAGCCTGATATTGGCAGAGGAGGCACTGAGGCTGCTGTGACCTCACAAGCAGAGCCAGCAGGGGGCGCTGGACACTAAACTATGAGGCACTGAGGCTGCTGTGACCTCACAATCACAGCCAGCAACCATGAGCCTGCCACTGGCCTAGGAGGCATTCAGGCGTCTGAGACCTCAGAAGCACAGCCAGGAGCCATGAGCCTGTTACTGACCTAGGAGGCACTGAGGCTGCTGTGACCTCACAAGCACAGCCAGCAGCCCTGAGACTGCCACTGGCCTCAGATGCACTAAGGCTTCTGTGAGCTCACAAGCACAGCCAGCAGCCATGAGCATGGCACTATCCACGGAGACACTGAGTCTGCTGTGACCTCACAAGCACAGCCAGCAGGGGAGGCTGGACACTAAACTATGAAGCACTGAGGCTGCTGTGACCTCACAATCACAGCCAGCAGCCATGAGCCTGCCACTGGCCTAGGAGGCACTGAGGCTGCTGTGACCTCACAATCACAGCCAGCAGCCATGAGCATGGCAGTGGCAGAGGAGGCACTGAGGCTGCTGTGACCTCACAAGCACAGCCAGCAGCCATGAGCCTGATACTGGCCTAGGAGGCACTGAGTCTGCTGTGACCTCACAAGCACAGCCAGCAGGGGGCGCTGCACACTAGCTTTTGAGGCACTGAGGCTGCTGTCACCTCTCAATCAGAGCCAGCAGGGGACGCTGGACACTAACCTATGAGGCACTGAGGCTGCTGTGACCTCACAAGCACAGCCAGCAGCCATGAGCCTGCCACTGGCCTAGGAGGCATTCAGGTTTCTGTGACCTCAGAAGCACAGCCAGCAGCCATGAGCCTGATACTGGCCTAGGAGGCACTGAGGCTGCTGTGACCTCACAAGCACAGCCAGTAGGGGACGATGGACACTAAACTATGAGGCACTGAGGCTGCTGTGACCTCACAAGCACAGCCAGCAGGGGGCGCTGGACACTAACTTTTGAGGCACTGAGTCTGCTGTGACCTCACAAGCAGAGTCAACAGGGGACGCTGGACACTAAACTATGAGGCACTTAGGCTGCTGTGACGTCACAAGCACAGCCAGCAGCCATGAGCCTGCCACTGGCCTAGGAGGCATACAGGCGTCTTTGACCTCAGAAGCACAGCCACTAGCCATGAGCCTGATACTGGCCTAGGAGGCACTGAGGCTGCTGTGACCTCACAAGCACAGCCAGCAGCCATGAGACTGCCCCTGGACTCAGAGGCACTGAGGCTGCTCTGACCTCACAAGCACAGCCAGCAGGGGGCGCTGGACACCAAATTTTCAGGCACTGAGTCTGCTGTGACCTCACAAGCACAGCCAGCAGCCATGAGCCTGCCACTGGCCTAGGAGGCATTCAGGCTTCTGTGACGTCACAAGCACAGCGAGCAGCCATGACCCTGAGACTGGTCTAGGAGGCATTCAGGCTGCTGTGACCTCACAAGCACATTCAGCAGCCATGAGCATGATACTGGCCCGAGAGGCACTGAGGCTGGTGTGACCTCACAAGCAGAACCAGCAGGGGACACTGGACACTAAACTATGTGGCACTGAGTCTGCTGTGACCTCGCAATCACAGCCAGCAGCCATGAGCCTGCCACGGGCCTAGGAGGCTCTCAGGCTGTTGTGACATCACAAGCACAGCCAGCAGCCATGAGCCTGCCACTGGCAGAGGAGGCATTCAGGCTGCTGTGACCTCACAAGCACAGCCAGCAGCCATGAGCCTGATACTGGCCTAGGAGGCATTCAGGCTGCTGTGACCTCACAAGCACCGCCACTGGTGGGTGATGGACACTAAACTATGAGGCACTGAATCTGCGGTGACCTCACAAGCACATCCAGCAGCCATGAGCCTGCCACTGGCCTAGGAGGCACTGAGGCTGGTGTGAGCTCACAAGCACAGCCAGCAGCCATGAGCCTGATATTGGCCTGGTAGGCACTGAGGTTGCTGTGACCTCACAAGCACAGCCAGCAGGGTACGCTGGACACTAAGCTATGAGGCACTCAGGCTGCGGTGACCTCACAAGCACAGCCAGCAGGGGACGCTGGACACTAAACTATGAGGCACTGAGGCTGCTGTGACCTCACAAGCACAGCCAGCAGCCATGAGCCTGATATTGGCCTGGGAGGCACTGAGGCTGCTGTGGCCTCACAAGCAGAACCAGCAGGGGACACTGGACACTAAACTATGTGGCACTGAGTCTGCTGTGACCTCGCAAACACAGCCAGCAGCCATGAGCCTGCCACTGGCCAAGGAGGCATTCAGGCTTCTGTGACCTCAGAAGCACAGCCAGCAGCCATGAGCCTGCCACTGGCAGAGGAGGCACTGAGGCTGCTGTGACCTCACAAGCACAGCCAGTAGGGGCGATGGACACTAACCTAGGAGGCACTGAGGCTGCTGTGACCTCAGAAGCACAGCCAGCAGCCATGAGCCTGATACTGTCCTAGCAGGCACTGAGGCTGCTGTGACCTCACAAGCACAGCCAGCAGCCATGAGCATGGCACTGGCAGAGGAGGCACTGAGGCTGCTGTGACGTCACAAGCACAGCCAGCAGCCATGAGCCTGATACTGGCCTAGGAGGCACTGAGGCTGGTGTGACCTCACAAGCACAGCCAGCAGCCATGAGCCTGCCACGGCCTAGGAGGCATTCAGGCTTCTGTGACGTCACAAGCACAGTCAGCAGCCAGGAGCCTGATATTTTCCTGGGAGGCACTGAGGCTGCTGTGACCCCACAAGCACAGCCAGCAGGGAGCGCTGGACACTAACCTATGAGGCACTGAGTCTGCTGTGACCTCACAAGCACAGCCAGCAGGGGACGCTGGACACTAAACTATGAGGCCTGTGAGGCTGCTGTGACCTCACAAGCACAGCCAGCAGCCATGAGCCTGATACTGGCGTAGGAGACACTGAGGCTGCTGTGATCTCAGAAGCACAGCCAGCAGCCATGAGCCTGATACTGGCCTAGGAGGCACTGAGGCTGCTGTGACCTCACAAGCACAACCAGCAGCCATGAGACTGCCACTGGCCTCAGAGGCACTGAGGCTGCTGTGACGTCACAAGCACAGCCAGCAGCCATGAGCATGGCACTGGCAGAGGAGGAACTGAGGCTGCTGTGACCTCACAAGCACAGCCAGCAGCCATGAGCCTGATACTGGCCTAGGAGGCACTGAGGCTGCTGTAACCTCACAAGCACAGCCAGCAGCCATGAGCATGGCACTGGCAGAGGAGGCACTGAGGTTGCTGTGACATCAGAAGCACAGCCAGCAGCCATGAGCCTGCCACTGGCCTAGGAGGCATTCAGGCTTCTGTGACCTCAGAAGCACAGTCAGCAGCCATGACCCTGACACTGGTCTAGGAGGCATTCAGGCTGCTGTGACCTCACAAGCACATCCAGCAGCCATGAGCATGATACTGGCAGAGGAGGCAATCAGGCTGCTGTAACCTCACAAGCACAGCCACCAGCCATGAGCCTGATACTGGCCTGGGAGGCACTGAGGCTGCTGTGACCTCACACGCACAGCCAGTAGGGGACGATGGACACTAAACTATGAGGCACTGAGGCTGCTGTGACCTCACAAGCACAGCCAGCAGCCATGAGCCTGATATTGGCCTGGGAGGCACTGAGGCTGCTGTGGCCTCACAAGCAGAACCAGCAGGGGACACTGGACACTAAACTATGCGGCACTGAGGCTGCTGTGACCTCACAATCACAGCCAGCAGCCATGAGCCTGCCACTGGCCTAGGAGGCATTCAGGCTTCTGTGACCTCAGAAGCACAGCCAGCAGCCATGAGACTGCCACTGGCAGAGGAGCCACTGAGGCTTCTGTGACCTCACAATCACAGCCAGCAGCCATGAGCCTGCCACCGGCCAGAGAGGCACTGAGGCTGCTGTGACCTCACAAGCACAGCCAGCAGCCATGAGCATGGCACTGGCAGAGGAGGCACTGAGGCTGCTGTGACCTCACAAGCACAGCCAGCAGCCATGAGCCTGATACTGGCCTGGGAAGCACTGAGGCTGCTGTGACCTCACAAGCACAGCCAGCAGGGGGCACTGGACACTAACCTATGAGGCACTGAGTCTGCTGTGACCTCACAAGCAGAGCCAGCAGCCAAGAGCCTGCTACTGGCCTCAGAGGCACTGAGGCTGCTGTGACCTCACAAACACAGCCAGCAGCCATGAGCATGGCACTGTCCACGGAGACACTGAGGCTGCTGTGACCTCACAAGCACAGCCAGCAGCCATGAGCCTGATACTGGCCTGTGAGGCACTGAGGCTGCTGTGACCTCACAAGCAGAGCCAGCAGGGGGTGCTGGACACTAACTTTTGAGACACTGAGTCTGCTGTGACCTCACAAGCACAGCCAGTAGGGGGCGATGGACACTAACCTAGGAGGCACTGAGGCTGCTGTGACCTCACAAGCACAGCCAGCAGCCATTAGAATGCCACTAGCAGAGGAGGCACTGAGGCTTCTGTGACCTCACAAGCACAACCAGCAGCCATGAGACTGCCACTGGCCTAGGAGGCACTGAGGCTGCTGTGACGTCACAAGCACAGCCAGCAGCCATGAGCATGGCACTGGCAGAGGAGGAACTGAGGCTGCTGTGACGTCACAAGCACAGCCAGCAGCCATGAGCCTGATACTGGCCTAGGAGGCACTGAGGCTGCTGTAACCTCACAAGCACAGCCAGCAGCCATGAGCCTCCAACGGGCCTAGGAGGCATTCAGGCTTCTGTGACCTCACAAGCACAGCCAGCAGCCATGACCCTGACAATGGTCTAGGAGGCATTCAGGCTGCTGTGACCTCACAAGCACATCCAGCAGCCGTGAGCATGATACTGGCCTGAGAGGCATTCAGGCTTCTGTGACCTCACAAGCACAGCCAACAGGGGGCGCTGCACACTAACATTTGAGGCACTGAGTCTGCTGTGACCTCACAAGCAGAGCCAGCAGGGGACGCTGGACACTAAACTATGAGGCACTGAGGCTGCTGTGACCTCACAATCACAGCCAGCAGCCATGAGCCTGATACTGGCGTAGGAGGCACTGAGGCTGCTGTGACCTCACAAGCACAACCAGCAGCCATGAGACTGCCACTGGCCTCAGAGGCACTGAGGTTGCTGTGACCTCACAAGCACAGCCAGCAACCATGAGCCTGCCACTGGCCTAGGAGGCATTCAGGCTTCTGTGACCTCAGAAGCACAGCCAGCAGCCATGAGCCTGCCACTGGCCTCAGAGGCACTGAGGCTGCTGTGACCTCACAAGCACAGCCAGTAGGGGCGATGGACACTAACCTAGGAGGCACTGAGGCTGCTGTGACCTCAGAAGCACAGCCAGCAGCCATGAGCCTGATACTGGCAGAGGAGGCATTCAGGCTGCTGTGACCTCACAAGCACATCCAGCAGCCATGAGCCTGCCACTGGCAGATGAGGCACTGAGGCTGCTGTGACCTCACAAGCACAGCCAGCAGCCATGAGCCTGATACTGGCCTGTGAGGCACTGAGGCTGGTGTGACCTCACAAGCACAGCCACTAGGGGACGATGGACACTAAACTATGAGGCACTGAGGCTGCTGTGACCTCATAAGCACAGCCAGCAGGGGGCGCTGCAGACTAACTTTTGAGGCACTGAGTCTGCTGTGACCTCACAAGCACAGTCAGCAGGGGACTCTGGACACTAAACTATGAGGCACTGAGGCTGCTGTGACCTCACAAGCACAGCCAGCAGCCATGAGCCTGCCACTGGCCTAGGAGGCATTCAGGCGTCTGTGACCTCAGAAGCACAGCCAGTAGCCATGAGCCTGATACTGGCCTATGAGGCACTGAGGCTGCTGTGACCTCACAAGCACAGCCAGCAGCCATGAGACTGCCACTGGCCTGAGAGGCACTGAGGCTGCTGTGACCTCACAAGCACAGCCAGCAGCCATGAGCATGGCACTATCCACGGAGACACTGAGTCTGCTGTGACCTCACAAGCACAGCCAGCAGGGGGCGCTGGACACCAAATTTTCTGGCACTGAGTCTGCTGTGACCTCACAAGCACAGCCAGCAGCCATGAGCCTGCCACTGGCATAGGAGGCATTCAGGCTTCTGTGACGTCACAAGCACAGCGAGCAGCCATGACCCTGACACTGGTCTAGGAGGCATTCAGGCTGCTGTGACCTCACAAGCACATCCAGCAGCCATGAGCATGATACTGGCCCGAGAGGCACTGAGGCTGCTGTGACTTCACAAGCACAGCCAGCAGGGGACGCTGGACACTAATCTATGAGGCACTGAGTCTGCTGTGACCTCACAAGCAGAGCCAACAGGGAACACTGGACACTAAACTATGAGGCACTGAGGCTGCTGTGACCTCACAATCACAGCCAGCAGCCAGCAGCCTGCCACGGGCCTAGGAGGCTCTCAGGCTGTTGTGACATCACAAGCATTCAGCAGCCATGAGCCTGCCGCTGGCAGAGGAGGCATTCAGGCTGCTGTGACCTCACAAGCACAGCCAGCAGCCATGAGCCTGATACTGGCCTAGGAGGCATTCAGGCTGCTGTGACCTCACAAGCACAGCCACTAGGGGGTGATGGACACTAAACTATGAGGCACTGAGTCTGCTGTGACCTCACAAGCAGAACCAGCAGGGGACACTGGACACTAAACTATGAGGCACTGAGGCTGCTGTGACCTCACAATCACAGCCAGCAGCCATCAGCCTGCCACGGGCCTAGGAGGCTCTCAGGCTGTTGTGACATCACAAGCACAGCCAGCAGCCATGAGCCTGCCACGGCCTAGGAGGCACTGAGGCTGCTGTGACCACACAAGCACAGCCAGCAGCCATGAGCCTGATATTGGCCTGGTAGGCACTGAGGTTGCTGTGACCTCACAAGCACAGCCAGCAGGGGACGCTGGACACTAAACTATGAGGCACTGAGGCTGCTGTGACCTCACAAGCACAGCCAGCAGCCATGAGCCTGATATTGGCCTGGGAGGCACTGAGGCTGCTGTGGCCTCACAAGCAGAACCAGCAGGGGACACTGGACACTAAACTATGCGGCACTGAGGCTGCTGTGACCTCACAATCACAGCCAGCAGCCATGAGCCTGCCACTGGCCTAGGAGGCATTCAGGCTTCTGTGACCTCACAAGCACAGCCAGCAGCCATGAGCCTGCCACTGGCAGAGGAGGCACTGAGGCTGCTGTGACCTCACAAGCACAGCCAGTAGGGGAGATGGACACTAACCTAGGAGGCACTGAGGCTACTGTGACGTCACAAGCACAGCCAGCAGCCATGAGCCTGATACTGGCCTAGCAGGCACTGAGGCTGCTGTGACATCACAAGCACAGCCAGCAGCCATGAGCATGGCACTGGCAGAGGAGGCACTGAGGCTGCTGTGACGTCACAAGCACAGCCAGCAGCCATGAGCCTGATACTGGCCTCAGAGGCACTGAGGCTGGTGTGACCTCACAAGCACAGCCACTAGGGGGCGGTGGACACTAACTTTTGAGGCACTGAGGCTGCTGTGACCTCACAAGCACAGCCAGCAGCCATGAGCCTGCCACGGCCTAGGAGGCATTCAGGCTTCTGTGACGTCACAAGCACAGTCAGCAGCCAGGAGCCTGATATTTTCCTGGGAGGCACTGAGGCTGCTGTGACCTCACAAGCACAGCCAGTAGGGGGCGATGGACACTAACCTATGAGGCACTGAGTCTGCTGTGACCTCACAAGCACAGCCAGCAGGGGACGCTGGACACTAAACTATGAGGCCTGTGAGGCTGCTGTGACCTCACAATCACAGCCAGCAGCCATGAGCATGGCACTGGCCTAGGAGGCACTGAGGCTGCTGTGAACTCACAAGCACAGCCAGCAGCCAGGAGCCTGATACTGGCGTAGGAGGCACTGAGGCTACTGTGATCTCAGAAGCACAGCCAGCAGCCATGAGCCTGCCACTGGCAGAGGAGGCACTGAGGCTGCTGTGACCTCACAAGCACAACCAGCAGCCATGAGACTGCCACTGGCCTCAGAGGCACTGAGGCTGCTGTGACATCACAAGCACAGCCAGCAGCCATGAGCATGGCACTGGCAGAGGAGGAACTGAGGCTGCTGTGACGTCACAAGCACAGCCAGCAGCCATGAGCCTGATACTGGCCTAGGAGGCACTGAGGCTGCTGTAACCTCACAAGCACAGCCAGCAGCCATGAGCATGGCACTGGCAGAGGAGGCACTGAGGTTGCTGTGACCTGACAAGCACAGCCAGCAGCCATGAGCCTGCCACTGGCCTAGGACGCATTCAGGCTTCTGTGACCTCAGAAGCACAGTCAGCAGCCATGACCCTGACACTGGTCTAGGAGGCATTCAGGCTGCTGTGACCTCACAAGCACATCCAGCAGCCATGAGCATGATACTGGCCTGAGAGGCACTGAGGCTGCTGTGACTTCACAAGCACAGCCAACAGGGGGCGCTGCACACTAACTTTTGAGGCACTGAGTCTGCTGTGACCTCACAAGCAGAGCCAGCAGGGGACACTGGACACTAAACTATGAGGCACTGAGGCTGCTGTGACCTCACAATCACAGCCAGCAGCCATGAGCCTGATACTGGCCTAGGAGGCACTGAGGCTGCTGTGACCTCACAAGCACAGCCAGCAGCCATGAGCCTGCCACTGGCCTAGCAGGCACTCAGGCTGTTGTGACGTCACAAGCACAGCCAGCAGCCAGGAGCCTGATATTGGCCTGGGAGGCACTGAGGCTGCTGTGACCTCACAAGCACAGCCAGTAGGGGGCCATGGACACTATCCTATGAGGTACTGAGGCTGCTGTGACCTCACAAGCACAGCCAGCAGCCATGAGCCTGCCACTGGCATAGGAGGCATTCAGGCTTCTGTGACGTCACAAGCACAGCGAGCAGCCATGACCCTGACACTGGTCTAGGAGGCATTCAGGCTGCTGTGACCTCACAAGCACATCCAGCAGCCATGAGCATGATACTGGCCCGAGAGGCACTGAGGCTGCTGTGACTTCACAAGCACAGCCAGCAGGGGACGCTGGACACTAATCTATGAGGCACTGAGTCTGCTGTGACCTCACAAGCAGAGCCAACAGGGAACACTGGACACTAAACTATTAGGCACTGAGGCTGCTGTGACCTCACAATCACAGCCAGCAGCCAGCAGCCTGCCACGGGCCTAGGAGGCTCTCAGGCTGTTGTGACATCACAAGCATTCAGCAGCCATGAGCCTGCCGCTGGCAGAGGAGGCATTCAGGCTGCTGTGACCTCACAAGCACAGCCAGCAGCCATGAGCCTGATACTGGCCTAGGAGGCATTCAGGCTGCTGTGACCTCACAAGCACAGCCACTAGGGGGTGATGGACACTAAACTATGAGGCACTGAGTCTGCTGTGACCTCACAAGCAGAACCAGCAGGGGACACTGGACACTAAACTATGAGGCACTGAGGCTGCTGTGACCTCACAATCACAGCCAGCAGCCATCAGCCTGCCACGGGCCTAGGAGGCTCTCAGGCTGTTGTGACATCACAAGCACAGCCAGCAGCCATGAGCCTGCCACGGCCTAGGAGGCACTGAGGCTGCTGTGACCACACAAGCACAGCCAGCAGCCATGAGCCTGATATTGGCCTGGTAGGCACTGAGGTTGCTGTGACCTCACAAGCACAGCCAGCAGGGGACGCTGGACACTAAACTATGAGGCACTGAGGCTGCTGTGACCTCACAAGCACAGCCAGCAGCCATGAGCCTGATATTGGCCTGGGAGGCACTGAGGCTGCTGTTGCCTCACAAGCAGAACCAGCAGGGGACACTGGACACTAAACTATGCGGCACTGAGGCTGCTGTGACCTCACAATCACAGCCAGCAGCCATGAGCCTGCCACTGGCCTAGGAGGCATTCAGGCTTCTGTGACCTCACAAGCACAGCCAGCAGCCATGAGCCTGCCACTGGCAGAGGAGGCACTGAGGCTGCTGTGACCTCACAAGCACAGCCAGTAGGGGCGATGGACACTAACCTAGGAGGCACTGAGGCTACTGTGACGTCACAAGCACAGCCAGCAGCCATGAGCCTGATACTGGCCTAGCAGGCACTGAGGCTGCTGTGACATCACAAGCACAGCCAGCAGCCATGAGCATGGCACTGGCAGAGGAGGCACTGAGGCTGCTGTGACGTCACAAGCACAGCCAGCAGCCATGAGCCTGATACTGGCCTCAGAGGCACTGAGGCTGGTGTGACCTCACAAGCACAGCCACTAGGGGGCGGTGGACACTAACTATGAGGCACTGAGGCTGCTGTGACCTCACAAGCACAGCCAGCAGCCATGAGCCTGCCACGGCCTAGGAGGCATTCAGGCTTCTGTGACGTCACAAGCACAGTCAGCAGCCAGGAGCCTGATATTTTCCTGGGAGGCACTGAGGCTGCTGTGACCTCACAAGCACAGCCAGTAGGGGGCGCTGGACACTAACCTATGAGGCACTGAGTCTGCTGTGACCTCACAAGCACAGCCAGCAGGGGACGCTGGACACTAAACTATGAGGCCTGTGAGGCTGCTGTGACCTCACAATCACAGCCAGCAGCCATGAGCATGGCACTGGCCTAGGAGGCACTGAGGCTGCTGTGAACTCACAAGCACAGCCAGCAGCCAGGAGCCTGATACTGGCGTAGGAGGCACTGAGGCTACTGTGATCTCAGAAGCACAGCCAGCAGCCATGAGCCTGCCACTGGCAGAGGAGGCACTGAGGCTGCTGTGACCTCACAAGCACAACCAGCAGCCATGAGACTGCCACTGGCCTCATAGGCACTGAGGCTGCTGTGACGTCACAAACACAGCCAGCAGCCATGAGCATGGCACTGGCAGAGGAGGAACTGAGGCTGCTGTGACGTCACAAGCACAGCCAGCAGCCATGAGCCTGATACTGGCCTAGGAGGCACTGAGGCTGCTGTAACCTCACAAGCACAGCCAGCAGCCATGAGCATGGCACTGGCAGAGGAGGCACTGAGCTTGCTGTGACCTGACAAGCACAGCCAGCAGCCATGAGCCTGCCACTGGCCTAGGAGGCATTCAGGCTTCTGTGACCTCAGAAGCACAGTCAGCAGCCATGACCCTGACACTGGTCTAGGAGGCATTCAGGCTGCTGTGACCTCACAAGCACAGCCAGCAGCCATGAGCATGATACTGGCCTGAGAGGCACTGAGGCTGCTGTGACTTCACAAGCACAGCCAACAGGGGGCGCTGCACACTAACTTTTGAGGCACTGAGTCTGCTGTGACCTCACAAGCAGAGCCAGCAGGGGACACTGGACACTAAACTATGAGGCACTGAGGCTGCTGTGACCTCACAATCACAGCCAGCAGCCATGAGACTGCCACTGGCCTAGGAGGCACTGAGGCTGCTGTGACCTCAAAAGCACAACCAGCAGCCATGGGACTGCCACTGGCAGAGGAGGCACTGAGGCTGCTGTGACCTCACAAGCACAGCCAGCAGCCATGAGACTGCCACTGGCCTAGCAGGCACTCAGGCTGTTGTGACGTCACAAGCACAGCCAGCAGCCATGAGCCTGCCACTGGCCTGGGAGGCCCTGAGGCTGCTGTGACCTCACAAGCACAGCCAGTAGGGGGCGATGGACACTAAACTGTGAGGCACTGAGTCTGCTGTGACCTCACAATCACAGCCAGCAGCCATGAGCCTGCCACTGGCCTAGGAGGCATTGAGGCTTCTGTGACCTCAGAAGCACAGCCAGCAGCCATGAGCCTGATACTGGCCTGGGAGGCACTGAGGCTGCTGTGACCTCACAAGCACAGCCAGCAGCCATGAGCATGGCAGTGGCAGAGGAGGCACTGAGGCTGCTGTGACCTCACAAGCACAGCCAGCAGCCATGAGCCTGATACTCGCCTAGGAGGCACTGAGGCTGGTGTGAGCTCACAAGCACAGCCAGCAGGGGGCGCTGGACACCAACTTTTGAGGCACTGAGTCTGCTGTGACCTCACAAGCACAGCCAGCAGCCATGAGCCTGATATTGGCCTGGGAGGCACTGAGGCTGCTGTGGCCTCACAAGCAGAACCAGCAGGGGACACTGGACACTAAACTATGTGGCACTGAGTCTGCTGTGACCTCACAATCACAGCCAGCAGCCATGAGCCTGCCACTGGCCTAGGAGGCATTCAGGCTTCTGTGACCTCAGAAGCACAGCCAGCAGCCATGAGACTGCCACTGGCAGAGGAGGCACTGAGGCTGCTGTGACCTCACAAGCACAGCCAGTAGGGGCGATGGACACTAACCTAGGAGGCACTGAGGCTGCTGTGACCTCACAAGCACAGCCAGCAGCCATGAGCCTGATACTGGCCTAGCAGGCACTGAGGCTGCTGTGACATCACAAGCACAGCCAGCAGCCATGAGCATGGCACTGGCAGAGGAGGCACTGAGGCTGCTGTGACGTCACAAGCACAGCCAGCAGCCATGAGCCTGATACTGGCCTGTGAGGCACTGAGGCTGGTGTGACCTCACAAGCACAGCCACTAGGGGGCGATGGACACTAACTTTTGAGGCACTGAGGCTGCTGTGACCTCACAAGCACAGCCAGCAGCCATGAGCCTGCCACGGCCTAGGAGGCATTCAGGCTTCTGTGACGTCACAAGCACAGTCAGCAGCCAGGAGCCTGATATTTTCCTGGGAGGCACTGAGGCTGCTGTGACCCCACAAGCACAGCCAGCAGGGGGCGCTGCACACTAACCTATCAGGCACTGAGTCTGCTGTGACCTCACAAGCACAGCCAGCAGGGGACGCTGGACACTAAACTATGAGGCCTGTGAGGCTGCTGTGACCTCACAAGCACAGCCAGCAGCCATGAGCCTGATACTGGCGTAGGAGGCACTGAGGCTGCTGTGACCTCACAAGCACAGCCAGCAGCCATGAGCCTGATACTGGCATAGGAGGCACTGAGGCTGCTGTGATCTCAGAAGCACAGCCAGCAGCCATGAGCCTGATACTGGCCTAGGAGGCACTGAGGCTGCTGTGACCTCACAAGCACAACCAGCAGCCATGAGACTGCCACTGGCCTCAGAGGCACTGAGGCTGCTGTGACGTCACAAGCACAGCCAGCAGCCATGAGCCTGATACTGGCCTAGGAGGCACTGAGGCTGCTGTAACCTCACAAGCACAGTCAGCAGCCATGAGCCTGACACTGGTCTAGGAGGCATTCAGGCTGCTGTGACCTCACAAGCACATCCAGCAGCCATGAGCATGATACTGGCCTGAGAGGCACTGAGGCTGCTGTGACTTCACAAGCACAGCCAACAGGGGGCGCTGCACACTATCTTATGAGGCACTGAGTCTGCTGTGACCTCACAAGCACAGCCAGCAGGGGACACTGGACACTAAACTATGAGGCACTGAGGCTGCTGTGACCTCACAAGCACAGCCAGCAGCCATGAGCATGGCACTGGCAGAGGAGGCACTGAGGCTGCTGTGACCTCAGAAGCACAGCCAGCAGCCATGAGCCTGATACTGGCCTAGGAGGCACTGAGGCTGCTGTGACCTCACAAGCACAGCCAGTAGGGGACGATGGACACTAAACTATGAGGCACTGAGGCTGCTGTGACCTCACAAGCACAGCCAGCAGGGGGCGCTGCAGACTAACTTTTGAGGCACTGAGTCTGCTGTGACCTCACAAGCACAGTGAGCAGGGGACGCTGGACACTAAACTATGAGGCACTGAGGCTGCTGTGACCTCACAAGCACAGCCAGCAGCCATGAGCCTGCCACTGGCCTAGGAGGCATTCAGGCTTCTGTGACCTCAGAAGCACAGCCAGCAGCCATGAGCCTGATACTGGCCTAGGAGGCACTGAGGCTGCTGTGACCTCACAAGCACAGCCAGCAGCCATGAGACTGCCACTGGCCTCAGAGGCACTGAGGCTGCTGTGACGTCACAAGCACAGCCAGCAGCCATGAGCATGGCACTATGCACGGAGACACTGAGTCTGCTGTGACCTCACAAGCACAGCCAGCAGCCACGAGCCTGCCACTGGCCTAGGAGGCATTCAGGCTGCTGTGACCTCACAAGCACATCCAGCAGCCATGAGCATGATACTGGCCCGAGAGGCACTGAGGTTGCTGTGACTTCACAAGCACAGCCAGCAGGGGATGCTGGACACTAACCTATGAGGCACTGAGTCTGCTGTGACCTCACAAGCGGAGCCAACAGGGGACACTGGACACTAAACTATGAAGCACTGAGGCTGCTGTGACCTCACAATCACAGCCAGCAACCATCAGCCTGCCACGGGCCTAGGAGGCTCTCAGGCTGTTGTGACATCACAAGCACAGCCAGCAGCCATGAGCATGGCAGTGGCAGAGGAGGCACTGAGGCTGCTGTGACCTCACAAGCACAGCCAGCAGCCATGAGCCTGATACTGGCCTAGGAGGCATTCAGGCTGCTGTGACCTCACAAGCACAGCCACTAGGGGGTGATGGACACTAAACTATGAGGCACTGAATCTGCTGTGACCTCACAAGCACATCCAGTAGCCATGAGCCTGCCACGGCCTAGGAGGCACTCAGGCTGCTGTGACGTCACAAGCACAGCCAGCAGCCATGAGCCTGATACTGGCCTGTGAGGCACTGAGGTTGCTGTGACCTCACAAGCACAGCCAGCAGGGGACGCTGGACACTAAACTATGAGGCACTGAGGCTGCTGTGACCTCACAAGCACAGCCAGCAGCCATGAGCCTGATATTGGCCTGGGAGGCACTGAGGCTGCTGTGGTCTCACAAGCAGAACCAGCAGGGGACACTGGACACTAACCTATGCGGCACTGAGTCTGCTGTGACCTCACAAGCACAGCCAGCAGGGGACGCTGGACACTAAACTATGAGGCCTGTGAGGCTGCTGTGACCTCACAAGCACAGCCAGCAGGGGACGCTGGACACTAAAGTATGAGGCACCGAGGCTGCTGTGACCTCACAATCACAGCCAGCAGCCATGAGCATGGCACTGGCCTGTGAGGCATTCAGGCTGCTGTGATCTCAGAAGCACAGCCAGCAGCCATGAGCCTGATACTGGCCTCAGAGGCACTGAGGTTGCTGTGACCTCACAAGCACAGCCAGCAGCCAGGAGCCTGACACTGGCAGAGGAGGCACTGAGGCTGCTGTGACCTCACAAGCACAGCCAGCAGCCATGAGACTGCCACTAGCCTCAGAGGCACTGAGGCTGCTGTGACGTCACAAGCACAGCCAGCAGCCATGAGCCTGCCACTGGTCTAGGAAGCATTCAGGCTGCTGTGACCTCAGAAGCACAGCCAGCAGCCAGGAGCCTGATGTTGGCCTGGGAGGCACTGAGGCTGCTGTGACCTCACAAGCACAGCCAGTAGGGGGCGCTGGACACTAACCTATGAGGTACTGAGGCTGCTGTGACCTCACAAGCGCAGCCAGCAGGGAACACTGGACACTAAACTATGAGGCACTGAGGCTGCTGTGACCTCACAAGCACAGCCAGCAGCCATGAGCCTGATACTGGCCTGTGAGGCACTGAGGCTGGTGTGAGCTCACAAGCACAGCCAGCAGGGGGCGCTGGACACCAACTTTTGAGGCACTGAGTCTGCTGTGACCTCACAAACAGAGCCAGCAAGGGACGCTGGACACTAAACTATGAGGCACTGAGGCTGCTGTGACCTCACAAGCACAGCCAGCATCCATGAGCCTGCCACAGGGCTAGGAGGTATTCAGGCTGCTGTGACCTCACAAGCACAGCCAGCAGCCATGAGACTGCCCCTGGCCTGTGAGGCACTGAGACTGCTGTGACCTCAGAAGCACAGCCAGCAGCCGTGAGCATGGCACTATCCACAGAGACACTGAGGCTGCTGTGACCTCAGAAGCACAGCCAGCAGCCATGAGCCTGACACTGGCAGAGGAGACACTGGGGCTGCTGTGACCTCACAAGCACAGTCAGCAGGGGGCGCTGAGCACTAACATTTGAGGCACTGAGTCTGCTGTGACCTCACAAGCACAGCCAGCAGCCATGAGCCTGATACTGGCCTAGGAGGCACTGAGGCTGCTGTGACCTCACAAGCACAGCCAGCAGCCAGGAGCCTGATACTGGCCTGAGAGGCACTGAGGCTGGTGTGAGCTCACAAGCACAGCCAGTAGGGGGCGATGGACACGAACTTTTGAGGCACTGAGTCTGCTGTGACCTTGCAAACACAGCCAGCAGGGGACGCTGGACACTAAAGTATGAGGCACCGAGGCTGCTGTGACCTCACAATCACAGCCAGCAGCCATGAGCATGGCACTGGCCTAGGAGGCATTCAGGCTGCTGTGATCTCAGAAGCACAGCCAGCAGCCATGAGCCTGATACTGGCCTCAGAGGCACTGAGGTTGCTGTGACCTCACAAGCACAGCCAGCAGCCAGGAGCCTGACACTGGCAGAGGAGGCACTGAGGCTGCTGTGACCTCACAAGCACAGCCAGCAGCCATGAGACTGCCACTAGCCTCAGAGGCACTGAGGCTGCTGTGACGTCACAAGCACAGCCAGCAGCCATGAGCCTGCCACTGGTCTAGGAAGCATTCAGGCTGCTGTGACCTCAGAAGCACAGCCAGCAGCCAGGAGCCTGATGTTGGCCTGGGAGGCACTGAGGCTGCTGTGACCTCACAAGCACAGCCAGTAGGGGGCGCTGGACACTAACCTATGAGGTACTCAGGCTGCTGTGACCTCACAAGCGCAGCCAGCAGGGAACACTGGACACTAAACTATGAGGCACTGAGGCTGCTGTGACCTCACAAGCACAGCCAGCAGCCATGAGCCTGATACTGGCCTAGGAGGCACTGAGGCTGCTGTGACCTCACAAGCACAGCCAGCAGCCATGAGCATGGCAGTGGCAGAGGAGGCACTGAGGCTGCTGTGACGTCACAAGCACAGCCAGCAGCCATGAGCCTGATACTGGCCTGTGAGGCACTGAGGCTTCTGTGACCTCACAAGCACAGCCAGCAGGGGGCGCTGGACACCAACTTTTGAGTCACTGAGTCTGCTGTGACCTCACAAACAGAGCCAGCAAGGGACGCTGGACACTAAACTATGAAGCACTGAGGCTGCTGTGACCTCACGATCATACCCAGCAGCCATGAGCCTGCCACAGGGCTAGGAGGTAATCTGGCTGCTGTGACCTCACAAGCACAGCCAGCAGCCATGAGACTGCCCCTGGACTCAGAGGCACTGAGTCTGCTGTGACCTCACAAGCACAGCCAGCAGCCATGAGCATGGCAGTGGCAGAAGAGGCACTGAGGCTGCTGTGACGTCACAAGCACAGCCAGCAGCCATGAGCCTGATACTGGCCTAGGAGGCACTGAGTCTGCTGTGACGTCACAAGCACAGCCAGCAGCCAGGAGCCTGATATTGGCCTGGGAGGCACTGAGGCTGCTGTGACCTCACAAGCACAGCCAGTAGGGGGCGATGGACACTACCCTATGAGGTACTGAGGCTGCTGTGACCTCACAAGCACAGCCAGCAGGGGACGCTGGACACTAAACTATGAGGCACTGAGGCTGCTGTGACCTCACAAGCACAGCCAGCAGCCATGAGCCTGCCACTGGCCTAGGAGGCATTCAGGCGTCTGTGACCTCAGAAGCACAGCCAGTAGCCATGAGCCTGATACTGGCCTGTGAGGCACTGAGGCTGCTGTGACCTCACAAGCACAGCCAGCGGGGGCGCTGGACACGAACTTTTGAGGCACTGAGTCTGCTGTGACCTCGCAAACACAGCCAGCAGCCATGAGCATGTCACTGGCAGAGGAGGCACTGAGGCTGCTGTGACCTCACAATCACAGCCAGCAGCCAAGGGCCTGCCACTGGCCAGAGAGGCACTGAGCCTGCTGTGACCTCACAAGCAGAGCCAGCAGGGGACGCTGGACACTAAACTATGAGGCCTGTGAGGCTGCTGTGACCTCACAAGCACAGCCAGCAGCCATGAGCCTGCCACTGGCCTAGGAGGCATTGAGGCTTCTGTGACCTCAGAAGCACAGCCAGCAGCCATGAGCCTGATACTGGCCTAGGAGGCACTGAGGCTGCTGTGACCTCACAAGCACAGCCAGCAGCCATGAGCATGGCAGTGGCAGAGGAGGCACTGAGGCTGCTGTGACCTCACAAGCACAGCCAGCAGCCAGGAGCCTGATACTGGCCTGTGAGGCACTGAGGCTGGTGTGAGCTCACAAGCACAGCCAGCAGGGGGCACTGGACACCAACTTTTGAGGCACTGAGTCTGCTGTGACCTCACAAACAGAGCCAGCAAGGGACGCTGGACACTAAACTATGAGGCACTGAGGCTGCTGTGACCTCACAATCACAGCCAGCAGCCATGAGCCTGCCACAGGGCTAGGAGGCACTCAGGCTGCTGTGACCTCACAAGCACAGCCAGCAGCCATGAGACTGCCCCTGGCCTGAGAGGCACTGAGACTGCTGTGACCTCACAAGCACAGCCAGCAGCCATGAGCATGGCACTATCCACAGAGACACTGAGGCTGCTGTGACCTCAGAAGCACAGCCAGCAGCCATGAGCCTGACACTGGCAGAGGAGACACTGGGGCTGCTGTGACCTCACAAGCACAGTCAGCAGGGGGCGCTGAACACTAACATTTGAGTCACTGAGTCTGCTGTGACCTCACAAGCACAGCCAGCAGCCATGAGCCTGATACTGGCCTAGGAGGCACTGAGGCTGCTGTGTCCTCACAAGCACAGCCAGCAGCCAGGAGCCTGATACTGGCCTGAGAGGCATTCAGGCTGCTGTGATCTCAGAAGCACAGCCAGCAGCCATGAGCCTGATACTGGCCTCAGAGGCACTGAGGTTGCTGTGACCTCAAAATCACAGCCAGCAGCCATGAGCCTGATACTGGCCTCAGAGGCACTGAGGTTGCTGTGACCTCACAATCACAGCCAGCAGCCATGAGCCTGACACTGGCAGAGGAGGCACTGAGGCTGCTGTGACCTCACAAGCACAGCCACTAGGGAGCGATGGACACTAACTTTTGAGGCACTGAGCCTGCTGTGACCTCACAAGCACATCCAGCAGCCATGAGCCTGCCACGGCCTAGGAGGCATTCAGGCTTCTGTGATGTCACAAGCACAGCCAGCAGCCAGGAGCCTGATATTGGCATGGGAGGCACTGAGGCTGCTGTGACCTCACAAGCACAGCCAGCAGCCAGGAGCCTGACACTGGCAGAGGAGGCACTGAGGCTGCTGTGAACTCACAAGCACAGCCAGCAGCCATGAGACTGCCACTAGCCTCAGAGGCACTGAGGCTGCTGTGACGTCACAAGCACAGCCAGCAGCCATGAGCCTGCCACTGGTCTAGGAAGCATTCAGGCTGCTGTGACCTCAGAAGCACAGCCAGCAGCCAGGAGCCTGATGTTGGCCTGGGAGGCACTGAGGCTGCTGTGACCTCACAAGCACAGCCAGTAGGGGGCGCTGGACACTAACCTATGAGGTACTGAGGCTGCTGTGACCTCACAAGCGCAGCCAGCAGGGAACACTGGACACTAAACTATGAGGCACTGAGGCTGCTGTGACCTCACAAGCACAGCCAGCAGCCATGAGCCTGATACTGGCCTAGGAGGCACTGAGGCTGCTGTGACCTCACAAGCACAGCCAGCAGCCATGAGCATGGCAGTGGCAGAGGAGGCACTGAGGCTGCTGTGACCTCACAAGCACAGCCAGCAGCCAGGAGCCTGATACTGGCCTGTGAGGCACTGAGGCTTGTGTGACCTCACAAGCACAGCCAGCAGGGGGCGCTGGACACCAACTTTTGAGGCACTGAGTCTGCTGTGACCTCACAAACAGAGCCAGCAAGGGACGCTGGACACTAAACTATGAGACACTGAGGCTGCTGTGACCTCACAATCATAGCCAGCAGCCATGAGACTGCCACAGGGCTAGGAGGTAATCTGGCTGCTGTGACCTCACAAGCACAGCCAGCAGCCATGAGACTGCCCCTGGACTCAGAGGCACTGAGTCTGCTGTGACCTCACAAGCACAGCCAGCAGCCATGAGCATGGCAGTGGCAGAGGAGGCACTGAGGCTGCTGTGACGTCACAAGCACAGCCAGCAGCCAGGAGCCTGATATTGGCCTGGGAGGCACTGAGGCTGCTGTGACCTCACAAGCACAGCCAGTAGGGGACGCTGGACACTAAACTATGAGGCACTGAGGCTGCTGTGACCTCACAAGCACAGCCAGCAGCCATGAGACTGCCACTGGCCTAGGAGGCATTCAGGCGTCTGTGACCTCAGAAGCACAGCCAGTAGCCATGAGCCTGATACTGGCCTGTGAGGCACTGAGGCTGCTGTGACCTCGCAAACACAGCCAGCAGCCATGAGCATGTCACTGGCAGAGGAGGCACTGAGGCTGCTGTGACCTCACAAGCACAGCCAGCAGGGGGCACTGGAGGTAATCTATCAGGCACTGAGTCTGCTGTGACCTCACAAGCAGAGCCAGCAGGGGACGCTGGACACTAAACTATGAGGTACTGAGGCTGCTGTGACCTCACAAGCACAGCCAGCAGGGAACGCTGGTCACTACACTATGAGGCACTGAGGCTACTGTGACCTCACAATCACAGCCAGCAGCCAAGGGCCTGCCACTGGCCAGAGAGGCACTGAGCCTGCTATGACCTCACAAGCAGAGCCAGCAGGGGACGCTGGACACTAAACTATGAGGCACTGAGGCTGCTGTGACCTCACAAGCACAGCCAGCAGCCATGAGCCTGCCACTGGCCTAGGAGGCATTGAGGCTTCTGTGACCTCAGAAGCACAGCCAGCAGCCATGAGCCTGATACTGGCCTAGGAGGCACTGAGGCTGCTGTGACCTCACAAGCACAGCCAGCAGCCATGAGCATGGCAGTGGCAGAGGAGGCACTGAGGCTGCTGTGACCTCACAAGCACAGCCAGCAGCCAGGAGCCTGATATTGGCCTGTGAGGCACTGAGGCTGGTGTGAGCTCACAAGCACAGCCAGCAGGGGGCGCTGGACACCAACTTTTGAGGCACTGAGTCTGCTGTGACCTCACAAACAGAGCCAGCAAGGGACGCTGGACACTAAACTATGAGGCACTGAGGCTGCTGTGACTTCACAAGCACAGCCAGCAGCCATGAGCCTGATACTGGCCTGTGAGGCACTGAGGCTGGTGTGAGCTCACAAGCACAGCCAGCAGGGGGCACTGGACACCAACTTTTGAGGAACTGAGGCTGCTGTGACCTCACAAGCACAGCCAGCAGCCATGAGCCTGCCACGGCCTAGGAGGCATTCAGGCTTCTGTGACGTCACAAGCACAGTCAGCAGCCAGGAGCCTGATATTTTCCAGGGAGGCACTGAGGCTGCTGTGACCCCACAAGCACAGCCAGCAGGGGCCGCTGGACACTAACCTATCAGGCACTGAGTCTGCTGTGACCTCACAAGCAGAGCCAGCAGGGGACTCTGGACACTAAACTATGAGGCCTGTGAGGCTGCTGTGACCTCACAAGCACAGCCAGCAGCCATGAGCATGGCACTGGCAGAGGAGGCACTGAGGCTGCTGTGACGTCACAAGCACAGCCAGCAGCCATGAGCCTGATACTGGCCTGTGAGGCACTGAGGCTGGTGTGACCTCACAAGCACAGCCACTAGGGAGCGATGGACACTAACTTTTGAGGCACTGAGCCTGCTGTGACCTCACAAGCACATCCAGCAGCCATGAGCCTGCCACGGCCTAGGAGGCATTCAGGTTTCTGTGATGTCACAAGCACAGCCAGCAGCCAGGAGCCTGATATTGGCATGGGAGGCACTGAGGCTGCTGTGACCTCACAAGCACAGCCAGCAGCCAGGAGCCTGACACTGGCAGAGGAGGCACTGAGGCTGCTGTGAACTCACAAGCACAGCCAGCAGCCATGAGACTGCCACTAGCCTCAGAGGCACTGAGGCTGCTGTGACGTCACAAGCACAGCCAGCAGCCATGAGCCTGCCACTGGTCTAGGAAGCATTCAGGCTGCTGTGACCTCAGAAGCACAGCCAGCAGCCAGGAGCCTGATGTTGGCCTGGGAGGCACTGAGGCTGCTGTGACCTCACAAGCACAGCCAGTAGGGGGCGCTGGACACTAACCTATGAGGTACTGAGGCTGCTGTGACCTCACAAGCGCAGCCAGCAGGGAACACTGGACACTAAACTATGAGGCACTGAGGCTGCTGTGACCTCACAAGCACAGCCAGCAGCCATGAGCCTGATACTGGCATTTGAGGCACTGAGGCTGCTGTGACCTCACAAGCACAGCCAGCAGCCATGAGCATGGCAGTGGCAGAGGAGGCACTGAGGCTGCTGTGACCTCACAAGCACAGCCAGCAGCCAGGAGCCTGATACTGGCCTGTGAGGCACTGAGGCTTGTGTGACCTCACAAGCACAGCCAGCAGGGGGCGCTGGACACCAACTTTTGAGGCACTGAGTCTGCTGTGACCTCACAAACAGAGCCAGCAAGGGACGCTGGACACTAAACTATGAGACACTGAGGCTGCTGTGACCTCACAATCATAGCCAGCAGCCATGAGACTGCCACAGGGCTAGGAGGTAATCTGGCTGCTGTGACCTCACAAGCACAGCCAGCAGCCATGAGACTGCCCCTGGACTCAGAGGCACTGAGTCTGCTGTGACCTCACAAGCACAGCCAGCAGCCATGAGCATGGCAGTGGCAGAGGAGGCACTGAGGCTGCTGTGACGTCACAAGCACAGCCAGCAGCCAGGAGCCTGATATTGGCCTGGGAGGCACTGAGGCTGCTGTGACCTCACAAGCACAGCCAGTAGGGGGCGATGGACACTATCCTATCAGGTAGTGAGGCTGCTGTGACCTCACAAGCAGAGCCAGCAGGGGACGCTGGACACTAAACTATGAGGCACTGAGGCTGCTGTGACCTCACAAGCACAGCCAGCAGCCATGAGACTGCCACTGGCCTAGGAGGCATTCAGGCGTCTGTGACCTCAGAAGCACAGCCAGTAGCCATGAGCCTGATACTGGCCTGTGAGGCACTGAGGCTGCTGTGACCTCGCAAACACAGCCAGCAGCCATGAGCATGTCACTGGCAGAGGAGGCACTGAGGCTGCTGTGACCTCACAAGCACAGCCAGCAGGGGGCACTGGAGGTAATCTATCAGGCACTGAGTCTGCTGTGACCTCACAAGCAGAGCCAGCAGGGGACGCTGGACACTAAACTATGAGGTACTGAGGCTGCTGTGACCTCACAAGCACAGCCAGCAGGGAACGCTGGTCACTACACTATGAGGCACTGAGGCTACTGTGACCTCACAATCACAGCCAGCAGCCAAGGGCCTGCCACTGGCCAGAGAGGCACTGAGCCTGCTGTGACCTCACAAGCAGAGCCAGCAGGGGACGCTGGACACTAAACTATGAGGCACTGAGGCTGCTGTGACCTCACAAGCACAGCCAGCAGCCATGAGCCTGCCACTGGCCTAGGAGGCATTGAGGCTTCTGTGACCTCAGAAGCACAGCCAGCAGCCATGAGCCTGATACTGGCCTAGGAGGCACTGAGGCTGCTGTGACCTCACAAGCACAGCCAGCAGCCATGAGCATGGCAGTGGCAGAGGAGGCACTGAGGCTGCTGTGACCTCACAAGCACAGCCAGCAGCCAGGAGCCTGATATTGGCCTGTGAGGCACTGAGGCTGGTGTGAGCTCACAAGCACAGCCAGCAGGGGGCGCTGGACACCAACTTTTGAGGCACTGAGTCTGCTGTGACCTCACAAACAGAGCCAGCAAGGGACGCTGGACACTAAACTATGAGGCACTGAGGCTGCTGTGACTTCACAAGCACAGCCAGCAGCCATGAGCCTGATACTGGCCTGTGAGGCACTGAGGCTGGTGTGAGCTCACAAGCACAGCCAGCAGGGGGCACTGGACACCAACTTTTGAGGAACTGAGGCTGCTGTGACCTCACAAGCACAGCCAGCAGCCATGAGCCTGCCACGGCCTAGGAGGCATTCAGGCTTCTGTGACGTCACAAGCACAGTCAGCAGCCAGGAGCCTGATATTTTCCTGGGAGGCACTGAGGCTGCTGTGACCCCACAAGCACAGCCAGCAGGGGCCGCTGGACACTAACCTATCAGGCACTGAGTCTGCTGTGACCTCACAAGCAGAGCCAGCAGGGGACTCTGGACACTAAACTATGAGGCCTGTGAGGCTGCTGTGACCTCACAAGCACAGCCAGCAGCCATGAGCATGGCACTGGCAGAGGAGGCACTGAGGCTGCTGTGACGTCACAAGCACAGCCAGCAGCCATGAGCCTGATACTGGCCTGTGAGGCACTGAGGCTGGTGTGACCTCACAAGCACAGCCAGTAGGGGGCGATGGACACTAACTTTTGAGGCACTGAGGCTGTTGTGACATCACAAGCACCGCCAGCAGCCATGAGCCTGCCACGGCCTAGGAGGCATTCAGGCTTCTGTGACGTCACAAGCACAGTCAGCAGCCAGGAGCCTGATATTTTCCTGGGAGGCACTGAGGCTGCTGTGACCTCACAAGCACAGCCAGCAGGGGGCGCTGGACACTAACCTATGAGGCACTGAGTCTGCTGTGACCTCACAAGCACAGCCAGCAGGGGACGCTGGACACTAAACTATGAGGCCTGTGAGGCTGCTGTGACCTCACAAGCACAGCCAGCAGGGGACGCTGGACAGTAAAGTATGAGGCACCGAGGCTGCTGTGACCTCACAATCACAGCCAGCAGCCATGAGCATGGCACTGGCCTGTGAGGCATTCAGGCTGCTGTGATCTCAGAAGCACAGCCAGCAGCCATGAGCCTGATACTGGCCTCAGAGGCACTGAGGTTGCTGTGACCTCACAAGCACAGCCAGCAGCCAGGAGCCTGACACTGGCAGAGGAGGCACTGAGGCTGCTGTGACATCACAAGCACAGCCAGCAGCCATGAGACTGCCACTAGCCTCAGAGGCACTGAGGCTGCTGTGACGTCACAAGCACAGCCAGCAGCCATGAGCCTGCCACTGGTCTAGGAAGCATTCAGGCTGCTGTGACCTCAGAAGCACAGCCAGCAGCCAGGAGCCTGATGTTGGCCTGGGAGGCACTGAGGCTGCTGTGACCCCACAAGCACAGCCAGCAGGGGCCGCTGGACACTAACCTATCAGGCACTGAGTCTGCTGTGACCTCACAAGCACAGCCAGCAGGGGACTCTGGACACTAAACTATGAGGCCTGTGAGGCTGCTGTGACCTCACAAGCACAGCCAGCAGCCATGAGCCTGATACTGGCGTAGGAGGCACTGAGGCTGCTGTGACCTCACAAGCACAGCCAGCAGCCATGAGCATGGCACTGGCAGAGGAGGCACTGAGGCTGCTGTGACGTCACAAGCACAGCCAGCAGCCATGAGCCTGATACTGGCCTGTGAGGCACTGAGGCTGCTGTGACCTCACAAGCACAGCCAGTAGGGGGCGATGGACACTAACTTTTGAGGCACTGAGGCTGTTGTGACATCACAAGCACAGCCAGCAGCCATGAGCCTGCCACGGCCTAGGAGGCATTCAGGCTTCTGTGACGTCACAAGCAGAGTCAGCAGCCAGGAGCCTGATATTTTCCTGGGAGGCACTGAGGCTGCTGTGACCTCACAAGCACAGCCAGCAGGGGGCGCTGGACACTAAACTATGAGGCCTGTGAGGCTGCTGTGACCTCACAAGCACAGCCAGCAGGGGACGCTGGACAGTAAAGTATGAGGCACCGAGGCTGCTGTGACCTCACAATCACAGCCAGCAGCCATGAGCATGGCACTGGCCTGTGAGGCATTCAGGCTGCTGTGATCTCAGAAGCACAGCCAGCAGCCATGAGCCTGATACTGGCCTCAGAGGCACTGAGGTTGCTGTGACCTCACAAGCACAGCCAGCAGCCAGGAGCCTGACACTGGCAGAGGAGGCACTGAGGCTGCTGTGACATCACAAGCACAGCCAGCAGCCATGAGACTGCCACTAGCCTCAGAGGCACTGAGGCTGCTGTGACGTCACAAGCACAGCCAGCAGCCATGAGCCTGCCACTGGTCTAGGAAGCATTCAGGCTGCTGTGACCTCAGAAGCACAGCCAGCAGCCAGGAGCCTGATGTTGGCCTGGGAGGCACTGAGGCTGCTGTGACCTCACAAGCACAGCCAGTAGGGGGCGCTGGACACTAACCTATGAGGTACTGAGGCTGCTGTGACCTCACAAGCGCAGCCAGCAGGGAACACTGGACACTAAACTATGAGGCACTGAGGCTGCTGTGACCTCACAAGCACAGCCAGCAGCCATGAGCCTGATACTGGCCTAGGAGGCACTGAGGCTGCTGTGACCTCACAAGCACAGCCAGCAGCCATGAGCATGGCAGTGGCAGAGGAGGCACTGAGGCTGCTGTGACCTCACAAGCACAGCCAGCAGCCAGGAGCCTGATACTGGCCTGTGAGGCACTGAGGCTTGTGTGACCTCACAAGCACAGCCAGCGGGGGCGCTGGACACGAACTTTTGAGGCACTGAGTCTGCTGTGACCTCGCAAACACAGCCAGCAGCCATGAGCATGTCACTGGCAGAGGAGGCACTGAGGCTGCTGTGACCTCACAATCACAGCCAGCAGTCAAGGGCCTGCCACTGGCCAGAGAGGCACTGAGCCTGCTGTGACCTCACAAGCAGAGCCAGCAGGGGACGCTGGACACTAAACTATGAGGCCTGTGAGGCTGCTGTGACCTCACAAGCACAGCCAGCAGCCATGAGCCTGCCACTGGCCTAGGAGGCATTGAGGCTTCTGTGACCTCAGAAGCACAGCCAGCAGCCATGAGCCTGATACTGGCCTAGGAGGCACTGAGGCTGCTGTGACCTCACAAGCACAGCCAGCAGCCATGAGCATGGCAGTGGCAGAGGAGGCACTGAGGCTGCTGTGACCTCACAAGCACAGCCAGCAGCCAGGAGCCTGATACTGGCCTGTGAGGCACTGAGGCTGGTGTGAGCTCACAAGCACAGCCAGCAGGGGGCACTGGACACCAACTTTTGAGGCACTGAGTCTGCTGTGACCTCACAAACAGAGCCAGCAAGGGACGCTGGACACTAAACTATGAGGCACTGAGGCTGCTGTGACCTCACAATCACAGCCAGCAGCCATGAGCCTGCCACAGGGCTAGGAGGCACTCAGGCTGCTGTGACCTCACAAGCACAGCCAGCAGCCATGAGACTGCCCCTGGCCTGAGAGGCACTGAGACTGCTGTGACCTCACAAGCACAGCCAGCAGCCATGAGCATGGCACTATCCACAGAGACACTGAGGCTGCTGTGACCTCAGAAGCACAGCCAGCAGCCATGAGCCTGACACTGGCAGAGGAGACACTGGGGCTGCTGTGACCTCACAAGCACAGTCAGCAGGGGGCGCTGAACACTAACATTTGAGTCACTGAGTCTGCTGTGACCTCACAAGCACAGCCAGCAGCCATGAGCCTGATACTGGCCTAGGAGGCACTGAGGCTGCTGTGTCCTCACAAGCACAGCCAGCAGCCAGGAGCCTGATACTGGCCTGAGAGGCATTCAGGCTGCTGTGATCTCAGAAGCACAGCCAGCAGCCATGAGCCTGATACTGGCCTCAGAGGCACTGAGGTTGCTGTGACCTCAAAATCACAGCCAGCAGCCATGAGCCTGATACTGGCCTCAGAGGCACTGAGGTTGCTGTGACCTCACAATCACAGCCAGCAGCCATGAGCCTGACACTGGCAGAGGAGGCACTGAGGCTGCTGTGACCTCACAAGCACAGCCACTAGGGAGCGATGGACACTAACTTTTGAGGCACTGAGCCTGCTGTGACCTCACAAGCACATCCAGCAGCCATGAGCCTGCCACGGCCTAGGAGGCATTCAGGCTTCTGTGATGTCACAAGCACAGCCAGCAGCCAGGAGCCTGATATTGGCATGGGAGGCACTGAGGCTGCTGTGACCTCACAAGCACAGCCAGCAGCCAGGAGCCTGACACTGGCAGAGGAGGCACTGAGGCTGCTGTGAACTCACAAGCACAGCCAGCAGCCATGAGACTGCCACTAGCCTCAGAGGCACTGAGGCTGCTGTGACCTCAGAAGCACAGCCAGCAGCCAGGAGCCTGATGTTGGCCTGGGAGGCACTGAGGCTGCTGTGACCTCACAAGCACAGCCAGTAGGGGGCGCTGGACACTAACCTATGAGGTACTGAGGCTGCTGTGACCTCACAAGCGCAGCCAGCAGGGAACACTGGACACTAAACTATGAGGCACTGAGGCTGCTGTGACCTCACAAGCACAGCCAGCAGCCATGAGCCTGATACTGGCCTAGGAGGCACTGAGGCTGCTGTGACCTCACAAGCACAGCCAGCAGCCATGAGCATGGCAGTGGCAGAGGAGGCACTGAGGCTGCTGTGACCTCACAAGCACAGCCAGCAGCCAGGAGCCTGATACTGGCCTGTGAGGCACTGAGGCTTGTGTGACCTCACAAGCACAGCCAGCGGGGGCGCTGGACACGAACTTTTGAGGCACTGAGTCTGCTGTGACCTCGCAAACACAGCCAGCAGCCATGAGCATGTCACTGGCAGAGGAGGCACTGAGGCTGCTGTGACCTCACAAGCACAGCCAGCAGGGGGCACTGGAGATAATCTATCAGGCACTGAGTCTGCTGTGACCTCACAAGCAGAGCCAGCAGGGGACGCTGGACACTAAACTATGAGGTACTGAGGCTGCTGTGACCTCACAAGCACAGCCAGCAGGGAACGCTGGTCACTACACTATGAGGCACTGAGGCTACTGTGACCTCACAATCACAGCCAGCAGCCAAGGGCCTGCCACTGGCCAGAGAGGCACTGAGCCTGCTGTGACCTCACAAGCAGAGCCAGCAGGGGACGCTGGACACTAAACTATGAGGCCTGTGAGGCTGCTGTGACCTCACAAGCACAGCCAGCAGCCATGAGCCTGCCACTGGCCTAGGAGGCATTGAGGCTTCTGTGACCTCAGAAGCACAGCCAGCAGCCATGAGCCTGATACTGGCCTAGGAGGCACTGAGGCTGCTGTGACCTCACAAGCACAGCCAGCAGCCATGAGCATGGCAGTGGCAGAGGAGGCACTGAGGCTGCTGTGACCTCACAAGCACAGCCAGCAGCCAGGAGCCTGATACTGGCCTGTGAGGCACTGAGGCTGGTGTGAGCTCACAAGCACAGCCAGCAGGGGGCACTGGACACCAACTTTTGAGGCACTGAGTCTGCTGTGACCTCACAAACAGAGCCAGCAAGGGACGCTGGACACTAAACTATGAGGCACTGATGCTGCTGTGACCTCACAATCACAGCCAGCAGCCATGAGCCTGCCACAGGGCTAGGAGGCACTCAGGCTGCTGTGACCTCACAAGCACAGCCAGCAGCCATGAGACTGCCCCTGGCCTGAGAGGCACTGAGACTGCTGTGACCTCACAAGCACAGCCAGCAGCCATGAGCATGGCACTATCCACAGAGACACTGAGGCTGCTGTGACCTCAGAAGCACAGCCAGCAGCCATGAGCCTGACACTGGCAGAGGAGACACTGGGGCTGCTGTGACCTCACAAGCACAGTCAGCAGGGGGCGCTGAACACTAACATTTGAGTCACTGAGTCTGCTGTGACCTCACAAGCACAGCCAGCAGCCATGAGCCTGATACTGGCCTAGGAGGCACTGAGGCTGCTGTGTCCTCACAAGCACAGCCAGCAGCCAGGAGCCTGATACTGGCCTGAGAGGCATTCAGGCTGCTGTGATCTCAGAAGCACAGCCAGCAGCCATGAGCCTGATACTGGCCTCAGAGGCACTGAGGTTGCTGTGACCTCAAAATCACAGCCAGCAGCCATGAGCCTGATACTGGCCTCAGAGGCACTGAGGTTGCTGTGACCTCACAATCACAGCCAGCAGCCATGAGCCTGACACTGGCAGAGGAGGCACTGAGGCTGCTGTGACCTCACAAGCACAGCCACTAGGGAGCGATGGACACTAACTTTTGAGGCACTGAGCCTGCTGTGACCTCACAAGCACATCCAGCAGCCATGAGCCTGCCACGGCCTAGGAGGCATTCAGGCTTCTGTGATGTCACAAGCACAGCCAGCAGCCAGGAGCCTGATATTGGCATGGGAGGCACTGAGGCTGCTGTGACCTCACAAGCACAGCCAGCAGCCATGAGCCTGACACTGGCAGAGGAGGCACTGAGGCTGCTGTGAACTCACAAGCACAGCCAGCAGCCATGAGACTGCCACTAGCCTCAGAGGCACTGAGGCTGCTGTGACGTCACAAGCACAGCCAGCAGCCATGAGCCTGCCACTGGTCTAGGAAGCATTCAGGCTGCTGTGACCTCAGAAGCACAGCCAGCAGCCAGGAGCCTGATGTTGGCCTGGGAGGCACTGAGGCTGCTGTGACCTCACAAGCACAGCCAGTAGGGGGCGCTGGACACTAACCTATGAGGTACTGAGGCTGCTGTGACCTCACAAGCGCAGCCAGCAGGGAACACTGGACACTAAACTATGAGGCACTGAGGCTGCTGTGACCTCACAAGCACAGCCAGCAGCCATGAGCCTGATACTGGCCTAGGAGGCACTGAGGCTGCTGTGACCTCACAAGCACAGCCAGCAGCCATGAGCATGGCAGTGGCAGAGGAGGCACTGAGGCTGCTGTGACCTCACAAGCACAGCCAGCAGCCAGGAGCCTGATACTGGCCTGTGAGGCACTGAGGCTTGTGTGACCTCACAAGCACAGCCAGCAGGGGGCGCTGGACACCAACTTTTGAGGCACTGAGTCTGCTGTGACCTCACAAACAGAGCCAGCAAGGGACGCTGGACACTAAACTATGAGACACTGAGGCTGCTGTGACCTCACAATCATAGCCAGCAGCCATGAGACTGCCACAGGGCTAGGAGGTAATCTGGCTGCTGTGACCTCACAAGCACAGCCAGCAGCCATGAGACTGCCCCTGGACTCAGAGGCACTGAGTCTGCTGTGACCTCACAAGCACAGCCAGCAGCCATGAGCATGGCAGTGGCAGAGGAGGCACTGAGGCTGCTGTGACGTCACAAGCACAGCCAGCAGCCAGGAGCCTGTTATTGGCCTGGGAGGCACTGAGGCTGCTGTGACCTCACAAGCACAGCCAGTAGGGGGCGATGGACACTATCCTATCAGGTAGTGAGGCTGCTGTGACCTCACAAGCAGAGCCAGCAGGGGACGCTGGACACTAAACTATGAGGCACTGAGGCTGCTGTGACCTCACAAGCACAGCCAGCAGCCATGAGACTGCCACTGGCCTAGGAGGCATTCAGGCGTCTGTGACCTCAGAAGCACAGCCAGTAGCCATGAGCCTGATACTGGCCTGTGAGGCACTGAGGCTGCTGTGACCTCGCAAACACAGCCAGCAGCCATGAGCATGTCACTGGCAGAGGAGGCACTGAGGCTGCTGTGACCTCACAAGCACAGCCAGCAGGGGGCACTGGAGGTAATCTATCAGGCACTGAGTCTGCTGTGACCTCACAAGCAGAGCCAGCAGGGGACGCTGGACACTAAACTATGAGGTACTGAGGCTGCTGTGACCTCACAAGCACAGCCAGCAGGGAACGCTGGTCACTACACTATGAGGCACTGAGGCTACTGTGACCTCACAATCACAGCCAGCAGCCAAGGGCCTGCCACTGGCCAGAGAGGCACTGAGCCTGCTGTGACCTCACAAGCAGAGCCAGCAGGGGACGCTGGACACTAAACTATGAGGCACTGAGGCTGCTGTGACCTCACAAGCACAGCCAGCAGCCATGAGCCTGCCACTGGCCTAGGAGGCATTGAGGCTTCTGTGACCTCAGAAGCACAGCCAGCAGCCATGAGCCTGATACTGGCCTAGGAGGCACTGAGGCTGCTGTGACCTCACAAGCACAGCCAGCAGCCATGAGCATGGCACTGGCAGAGGAGGCACTGAGGCTGCTGTGACCTCACAAGCACAGCCAGCAGCCATGAGCCTGATATTGGCCTGTGAGGCACTGAGGCTGGTGTGAGCTCACAAGCACAGCCAGCAGGGGGCGCTGGACACCAACTTTTGAGGCACTGAGTCTGCTGTGACCTCACAAACAGAGCCAGCAAGGGACGCTGGACACTAAACTATGAGGCACTGAGGCTGCTGTGACTTCACAAGCACAGCCAGCAGCCATGAGCCTGATACTGGCCTGTGAGGCACTGAGGCTGGTGTGAGCTCACAAGCACAGCCAGCAGGGGGCACTGGACACCAACTTTTGAGGAACTGAGGCTGCTGTGACCTCACAAGCACAGCCAGCAGCCATGAGCCTGCCACGGCCTAGGAGGCATTCAGGCTTCTGTGACGTCACAAGCACAGTCAGCAGCCAGGAGCCTGATATTTTCCTGGGAGGCACTGAGGCTGCTGTGACCCCACAAGCACAGCCAGCAGGGGCCGCTGGACACTAACCTATCAGGCACTGAGTCTGCTGTGACCTCACAAGCAGAGCCAGCAGGGGACTCTGGACACTAAACTATGAGGCCTGTGAGGCTGCTGTGACCTCACAAGCACAGCCAGCAGCCATGAGCCTGATACTGGCGTAGGAGGCACTGAGGCTGCTGTGACCTCACAAGCACAGCCAGCAGCCATGAGCATGGCACTGGCAGAGGAGGCACTGAGGCTGCTGTGACGTCACAAGCACAGCCAGCAGCCATGAGCCTGATACTGGCCTGTGAGGCACTGAGGCTGGTGTGACCTCACAAGCACAGCCAGTAGGGGGCGATGGACACTAACTTTTGAGGCACTGAGGCTGCTGTGACCTCACAAGCACAGCCAGCAGGGGGCGCTGGACACTAACCTATGAGGCACTGAGTCTGCTGTGACCTCACAAGCACAGCCAGCAGGGGACGCTGGACACTAAACTATGAGGCCTGTGAGGCTGCTGTGACCTCACAAGCACAGCCAGCAGGGGACGCTGGACAGTAAAGTATGAGGCACCGAGGCTGCTGTGACCTCACAATCACAGCCAGCAGCCATGAGCATGGCACTGGCCTGTGAGGCATTCAGGCTGCTGTGATCTCAGAAGCACAGCCAGCAGCCATGAGCCTGATACTGGCCTCAGAGGCACTGAGGTTGCTGTGACCTCACAAGCACAGCCAGCAGCCAGGAGCCTGACACTGGCAGAGGAGGCACTGAGGCTGCTGTGACATCACAAGCACAGCCAGCAGCCATGAGACTGCCACTAGCCTCAGAGGCACTGAGGCTGCTGTGACGTCACAAGCACAGCCAGCAGCCATGAGCCTGCCACTGGTCTAGGAAGCATTCAGGCTGCTGTGACCTCAGAAGCACAGCCAGCAGCCAGGAGCCTGATGTTGGCCTGGGAGGCACTGAGGCTGCTGTGACCCCACAAGCACAGCCAGCAGGGGCCGCTGGACACTAACCTATCAGGCACTGAGTCTGCTGTGACCTCACAAGCACAGCCAGCAGGGGACTCTGGACACTAAACTATGAGGCCTGTGAGGCTGCTGTGACCTCACAAGCACAGCCAGCAGCCATGAGCCTGATACTGGCGTAGGAGGCACTGAGGCTGCTGTGACCTCACAAGCACAGCCAGCAGCCATGAGCATGGCACTGGCAGAGGAGGCACTGAGGCTGCTGTGACGTCACAAGCACAGCCAGCAGCCATGAGCCTGATACTGGCCTGTGAGGCACTGAGGCTGCTGTGACCTCACAAGCACAGCCAGTAGGGGGCGATGGACACTAACTTTTGAGGCACTGAGGCTGTTGTGACATCACAAGCACAGCCAGCAGCCAGGAGCCTGATGTTGGCCTGGGAGGCACTGAGGCTGCTGTGACCTCACAAGCACAGCCAGTAGGGGGCGCTGGACACTAACCTATGAGGTACTGAGGCTGCTGTGACCTCACAATCACAGCCAGCAGGGAACACTGGACACTAAACTATGAGGCACTGAGGCTGCTGTGACCTCACAAGCACAGCCAGCAGCCATGAGCCTGATACTGGCCTAGGAGGCACTGAGGCTGCTGTGACCTCACAAGCACAGCCAGCAGCCATGAGCATGGCAGTGGCAGAGGAGGCACTGAGGCTGCTGTGACCTCACAAGCACAGCCAGCAGCCAGGAGCCTGATACTGGCCTGTGAGGCACTGAGGCTTGTGTGACCTCACAAGCACAGCCAGCAGGGGGCGCTGGACACCAACTTTTGAGGCACTGAGTCTGCTGTGACCTCACAAACAGAGCCAGCAAGGGACGCTGGACACTAAACTATGAAGCACTGAGGCTGCTGTGACCTCACAATCATAGCCAGCAGCCATGAGCCTGCCACAGGGCTAGGAGGTAATCTGGCTGCTGTGACCTCACAAGCACAGCCAGCAGCCATGAGACTGCCCCTGGACTCAGAGGCACTGAGTCTGCTGTGACCTCACAAGCACAGCCAGCAGCCATGAGCATGGCAGTGGCAGAGGAGGCACTGAGGCTGCTGTGACGTCACAAGCACAGCCAGCAGCCAGGAGCCTGATATTGGCCTGGGAGGCACTGAGGCTGCTGTGACCTCACAAGCACAGCCAGTAGGGGGCGATGGACACTATCCTATCAGGTAGTGAGGCTGCTGTGACCTCACAAGCAGAGCCAGCAGGGGACGCTGGACACTAAACTATGAGGCACTGAGGCTGCTGTGACCTCACAAGCACAGCCAGCAGCCATGAGACTGCCACTGGCCTAGGAGGCATTCAGGCGTCTGTGACCTCAGAAGCACAGCCAGTAGCCATGAGCCTGATACTGGCCTGTGAGGCACTGAGGCTGCTGTGACCTCGCAAACACAGCCAGCAGCCATGAGCATGTCACTGGCAGAGGAGGCACTGAGGCTGCTGTGACCTCACAAGCACAGCCAGCAGGGGGCACTGGACATAATCTATCAGGCACTGAGTCTGCTGTGACCTCACAAGCAGAGCCAGCAGGGGACGCTGGACACTAAACTATGAGGTACTGAGGCTGCTGTGACCTCACAAGCACAGCCAGCAGGGAACGCTGGTCACTACACTATGAGGCACTGAGGCTACTGTGACCTCACAATCACAGCCAGCAGCCAAGGGCCTGCCACTGGCCAGAGAGGCACTGAGCCTGCTGTGACCTCACAAGCACAGCCAGCAGGGGACGCTGGACACTAAACTATGAGGCACTGAGGCTGCTGTGACCTCACAAGCACAGCCAGCAGCCATGAGCCTGCCACTGGCCTAGGAGGCATTGAGGCTTCTGTGACCTCAGAAGCACAGCCAGCAGCCATGAGCCTGATACTGGCCTAGGAGGCACTGAGGCTGCTGTGACCTCACAAGCACAGCCAGCAGCCATGAGCATGGCAGTGGCCTAGGAGGCACTGAGGCTGCTGTGACCTCACAAGCACAGCCAGCAGCCAGGAGCCTGATATTGGCCTGTGAGGCACTGAGGCTGGTGTGAGCTCACAAGCACAGCCAGCAGGGGGCGCTGGACACCAACTTTTGAGGCACTGAGTCTGCTGTGACCTCACAAACAGAGCCAGCAAGGGACGCTGGACACTAAACTATGAGGCACTGAGGCTGCTGTGACTTCACAAGCACAGCCAGCAGCCATGAGCCTGATACTGGCCTGTGAGGCACTGAGGCTGGTGTGAGCTCACAAGCACAGCCAGCAGGGGGCACTGGACACCAACTTTTGAGGCACTGAGGCTGCTGTGACCTCACAAGCACAGCCAGCAGCCATGAGCCTGCCACGGCCTAGGAGGCATTCAGGCTTCTGTGACGTCACAAGCACAGTCAGCAGCCAGGAGCCTGATATTTTCCTGGGAGGCACTGAGGCTGCTGTGACCCCACAAGCACAGCCAGCAGGGGCCGCTGGACACTAACCTATCAGGCACTGAGTCTGCTGTGACCTCACAAGCACAGCCAGCAGGGGACTCTGGACACTAAACTATGAGGCCTGTGAGGCTGCTGTGACCTCACAAGCACAGCCAGCAGCCATGAGCCTGATACTGGCGTAGGAGGCACTGAGGCTGCTGTGACATCACAAGCACAGCCAGCAGCCATGAGCATGGCACTGGCAGAGGAGGCACTGAGGCTGCTGTGACGTCACAAGCACAGCCAGCAGCCATGAGCCTGATACTGGCCTCAGAGGCACTGAGGCTGGTGTGACCTCACAAGCACAGCCAGTAGGGGGCGATGGACACTAACTTTTGAGGCACTGAGGCTGTTGTGACATCACAAGCACAGCCAGCAGCCATGAGCCTGCCACGGCCTAGGAGGCATTCAGGCTTCTGTGACGTCACAAGCACAGTCAGCAGCCAGGAGCCTGATATTTTCCTGGGAGGCACTGAGGCTGCTGTGACCTCACAAGCACAGCCAGCAGGGGGCGCTGGACACTAACCTATGAGGCACTGAGTCTGCTGTGACCTCACAAGCACAGCCAGCAGGGGACGCTGGACACTAAACTATGAGGCCTGTGAGGCTGCTGTGACCTCACAAGCACAGCCAGCAGCCATGAGCCTGATACTGGCGTAGGAGGCACTGAGGCTGCTGTGACCTCACAAGCACAGCCAGCAGCCATGAGCCTGATACTGGCATAGGAGGCACTGAGGCTGCTGTGATCTCAGAAGCACAGCCAGCAGCCATGAGCCTGATACTGGCCTAGGAGGCACTGAGGCTGCTGTGACCTCACAAGCACAACCAGCAGCCATGCGACTGCCACTGGCCTCAGAGGCACTGAGGCTGCTGTGACGTCACAGGCACAGTCAGCAGCCATGAGCCTGACACTGGTCTAGGAGGCATTCAGGCTGCTGTGACCTCACAAGCACATCCAGCAGCCATGAGCATGATACTGGCCTGAGAGGCACTGAGGCTGCTGTGACTTCACAAGCACAGCCAACAGGGGGCGCTGCACACTAACTTATGAGGCACTGAGTCTGCTGTGACCTCACAAGCAGAGCCAGCAGGGGACACTGGACACTAAACTATGAGGCACTGAGGCTGCTGTGACCTCACAAGCACAGCCAGCAGCCATGAGCATGGCACTGGCAGAGGAGGCACTGAGGCTGCTGTGACCTCAGAAGCACAGCCAGCAGCCATGAGCCTGATACTGGCCTAGGAGGCACTGAGGCTGCTGTGACCTCACAAGCACAGCCAGTATGGGACGATGGACACTAAACTATGAGGCACTGAGGCTGCTGTGACCTCACAAGCACAGCCAGCAGGGGGCGCTGCAGACTAACTTTTGAGCACTGAGTCTGCTGTGACCTCACAAGCACAGTGAGCAGGGGACGCTGGACACTAAACTATGAGGCACTGAGGCTGCTGTGACCTCACAAGCACAGCCAGCAGCCATGAGCCTGCCACTGGCCTAGGAGGCATTCAGGCTTCTGTGACCTCAGAAGCACAGCCAGTAGCCATGAGCCTGATACTGGCCTAGGAGGCACTGAGGCTGCTGTGACCTCACAAGCACAGCCAGCAGCCATGAGACTGCCACTGGCCTCAGAGGCACTGAGGCTGCTGTGACCTCACAAGCACAGCCAGCAGCCATGAGCATGGCACTATCCACGGAGACACTGAGTCTGCTGTGACCTCACAAGCACAGCCAGCAGCCAGGAGCCTGCCACTGGCCTAGGAGGCATTCAGGCTTCTGTGACGTCACAAGCACAGCGAGCAGCCATGACCCTGACACTGGTCTAGGAGGCATTCAGGCTGCTGTGACCTCACAAGCACAGCCAGCAGCCATGAGCATGATACTGGCCCGAGAGGCACTGAGGTTGCTGTGACTTCACAAGCACAGCCAGCAGGGGATGCTGGACACTAACCTATGAGGCACTGAGTCTGCTGTGACCTCACAAGCGGAGCCAACAGGGGACACTGGACACTAAACTATGAAGCACTGAGGCTGCTGTGACCTCACAATCACAGCCAGCAGCCATCAGCCTGCCACGGGCCTAGGAGGCTCTCAGGCTGTTGTGACATCACAAGCACAGCCAGCAGCCATGAGCCTGCCACTGGCAGAGGAGGCATTCAGGCTGCTGTGACCTCACAAGCACAGCCAGCAGGGGGCGCTGGACACTAACCTATGAGGCACTGAGTCTGCTGTGACCTCACAAGCACAGCCAGCAGGGGACGCTGGACACTAAACTATGAGGCCTGTGAGGCTGCTGTGACCTCACAAGCACAGCCAGCAGCCATGAGCCTGATACTGGCCTAGGAGGCACTGAGGCTGCTGTGACCTCACAAGCACAGCCAGCAGCCATGAGCCTGATACTGGCATAGGAGGCACTGAGGCTGCTGTGATCTCAGAAGCACAGCCAGCAGCCATGAGCCTGATACTGGCCTAGGAGGCACTGAGGCTGCTGTGACCTCACAAGCACAACCAGCAGCCATGCGACTGCCACTGGCCTCAGAGGCACTGAGGCTGCTGTGACGTCACAAGCACAGTCAGCAGCCATGAGCCTGACACTGGTCTAGGAGGCATTCAGGCTGCTGTGACCTCACAAGCACATCCAGCAGCCATGAGCATGATACTGGCCTGAGAGGCACTGAGGCTGCTGTGACTTCACAAGCACAGCCAACAGGGGGCGCTGCACACTAACTTATGAGGCACTGAGTCTGCTGTGACCTCACAAGCAGAGCCAGCAGGGGACACTGGACACTAAACTATGAGGCACTGAGGCTGCTGTGACCTCACAAGCACAGCCAGCAGCCATCAGCCTGCCACGGGCCTAGGAGGCTCTCAGGCTGTTGTGACATCACAAGCACAGCCAGCAGCCATGAGCCTGCCACTGGCAGAGGAGGCATTCAGGCTGCTGTGACCTCACAAGCACAGCCAGCAGCCATGAGCCTGATACTGGCCTAGGAGGCATTCAGGCTGCTGTGACCTCACAAGCACAGCCACTAGGGGGTGATGGACACTAAACTATGAGGCACTGAATCTGCTGTGACCTCACAAGCACATCCAGTAGCCATGAGCCTGCCACGGCCTAGGAGGCACTCAGGCTGCTGTGACGTCACAAGCACAGCCAGCAGCCATGAGCCTGATACTGGCCTGGTAGGCACTGAGGTTGCTGTGACCTCACAAGCACAGCCAGCAGGGGACGCTGGACACTGAACTATGAGGCACTGAGGCTGCTGTGACCTCACAAGCACAGCCAGCAGCCATGAGCCTGATATTGGCCTGGGAGGCACTGAGGCTGCTGTGGTCTCACAAGCAGAACCAGCAGGGGACACTGGACACTAACCTATGCGGCACTGAGTCTGCTGTGACCTCACAATCACAGCCAGCAGCCATGAGCCTGCCACTGGCCTAGGAGGCATTCAGGCTTCTGTGACCTCAGAAGCACAGCCAGCAGCCATGAGCCTGCCACTGGCAGAGGAGGCACTGAGGCTGCTGTGACCTCACAAGCACAGCCAGTAGGGGCGATGGACACTAACCTAGGAGGCACTGAGGCTGCTGTGACCTCACAAGCACAGCCAGCAGCCATGAGCCTGATACTGGCCTAGCAGGCACTGAGGCTGCTGTGACATCACAAGCACAGCCAGCAGCCATGAGCATGGCAGTGGCAGAGGAGGCACTGAGGCTGCTGTGACCTCACAAGCACAGCCAGCAGCCATGAGCCTGATACTGGCCTGTGAGGCACTGAGGCTGGTGTGACCTCACAAGCACAGCCAGTAGGGGGCGATGGACACTAACTTTTGAGGCACTGAGGCTGTTGTGACATCACAAGCACAGCCAGCAGCCATGAGCCTGCCACGGCCTAGGAGGCATTCAGGCGTCTGTGACGTCACAAGCACAGTCAGCAGCCAGGAGCCTGATATTTTCCTGGGAGGCACTGAGGCTGCTGTGACCTCACAAGCACAGCCAGCAGGGGGCGCTGGACACTAACCTATGAGGCACTGAGTCTGCTGTGACCTCACAAGCACAGCCAGCAGGGGACGCTGGACACTAAACTATGAGGCCTGTGAGGCTGCTGTGACCTCACAAGCACAGCCAGCAGCCATGAGCCTGATACTGGCGTAGGAGGCACTGAGGCTTCTGTGACCTCACAAGCACAGCCAGCAGGGAGCACTGGACACCAACTTTTGAGGCACTGAGTCTGCTGTGACCTCACAAACAGAGCCAGCAAGGGACGCTGGACACTAAACTATGAGGCACTGAGGCTGCTGTGACCTCACAAGCACAGCCAGCATCCATGAGCCTGCCACAGGGCTAGGAGGTATTCAGGCTGCTGTGACCTCACAAGCACAGCCAGCAGCCATGAGACTGCCCCTGGCCTGTGAGGCACTGAGACTGCTGTGACCTCAGAAGCACAGCCAGCAGCCGTGAGCATGGCACTATCCACAGAGACACTGAGGCTGCTGTGACCTCAGAAGCACAGCCAGCAGCCATGAGCCTGACACTGGCAGAGGAGACACTGGGGCTGCTGTGACCTCACAAGCACAGTCAGCAGGGGGCGCTGAACACTAATATTTGAGGCACTGAGTCTGCTGTGACCTCACAAGCACAGCCAGCAGCCATGAGCCTGATACTGGCCTAGGAGGCACTGAGGCTGCTGTGACCTCACAAGCACAGCCAGCAGCCAGGAGCCTGATACTGGCCTAGGAGGCACTGAGGCTGGTGTGAGCTCACAAGCACAGCCAGTAGGGGGCGATGGACACCAACTTTTGAGGCACTGAGTCTGCTGTGACCTTGCAAACACAGCCAGCAGGGGACGCTGGACACTAAAGTATGAGGCACCGAGGCTGCTGTGACCTCACAATCACAGCCAGCAGCCATGAGCATGGCACTGGCCTGTGAGGCATTCAGGCTGCTGTGATCTCAGAAGCACAGCCAGCAGCCATGAGACTGCCACTGGCCTCAGAGGCACTGAGGCTGCTGTGACCTCACAAGCACAGCCAGCAGCCAGGAGCCTGACACTGGCAGAGGAGGCACTGAGGCTGCTGTGACCTCACAAGCACAGCCAGCAGCCATGAGACTGCCACTAGCCTCAGAGGCACTGAGGCTGCTGTGACGTCACAAGCACAGCCAGCAGCCATGAGCCTGCCACTGGTCTAGGAAGCATTCAGGCTGCTGTGACCTCAGAAGCACAGCCAGCAGCCAGGAGCCTGATGTTGGCCTGGGAGGCACTGAGGCTGCTGTGACCTCACAAGCACAGCCAGTAGGGGGCGCTGGACACTAACCTATGAGGTACTGAGGCTGCTGTGACCTCACAAGCGCAGCCAGCAGGGAACACTGGACACTAAACTATGAGGCACTGAGGCTGCTGTGACCTCACAAGCACAGCCAGCAGCCATGAGCCTGATACTGGCCTAGGAGGCACTGAGGCTGCTGTGACCTCACAAGCACAGCCAGCAGCCATGAGCCTGATACTGGCCTGTGAGGCACTGAGGCTGGTGTGAGCTCACAAGCACAGCCAGCAGGGGGCACTGGACACCAACTTTTGAGGCACTGAGTCTGCTGTGACCTCACAAACAGAGCCAGCAAGGGACGCTGGACACTAAACTATGAGGCACTGAGGCTGCTGTGACCTCACAAGCACAGCCAGCATCCATGAGCCTGCCACAGGGCTAGGAGGAATTCAGGCTGCTGTGACCTCACAAGCACAGCCAGCAGCCATGAGACTGCCCCTGGCCTGTGAGGCACTGAGACTGCTGTGACCTCAGAAGCACAGCCAGCAGCCGTGAGCATGGCACTATCCACAGAGACACTGAGGCTGCTGTGACCTCAGAAGCACAGCCAGCAGCCATGAGCCTGACACTGGCAGAGGAGACACTGGGGCTGCTGTGACCTCACAAGCACAGTCAGCAGGGGGCGCTGAACACTAACATTTGAGGCACTGAGTCTGCTGTGACCTCACAAGCACAGCCAGCAGCCATGAGCCTGATACTGGCCTAGGAGGCACTGAGGCTGCTGTGACCTCACAAGCACAGCCAGCAGCCAGGAGCCTGATACTGGCCTGAGAGGCACTGAGGCTGGTGTGAGCTCACAAGCACAGCCAGTAGGGGGCGATGGACACCAACTTTTGAGGCACTGAGTCTGCTGTGACCTTGCAAACACAGCCAGCAGGGGACGCTGGACACTAAAGTATGAGGCACCGAGGCTGCTGTGACCTCACAATCACAGCCAGCAGCCATGAGCATGGCACTGGCCTGTGAGGCATTCAGGCTGCTGTGATCTCAGAAGCACAGCCAGCAGCCATGAGCCTGATACTGGCCTCAGAGGCACTGAGGTTGCTGTGACCTCACAAGCACAGCCAGCAGCCAGGAGCCTGACACTGGCAGAGGAGGCACTGAGGCTGCTGTGACCTCACAAGCACAGCCAGCAGCCATGAGACTGCCACTAGCCTCAGAGGCACTGAGGCTGCTGTGACGTCACAAGCACAGCCAGCAGCCATGAGCCTGCCACTGGTCTAGGAAGCATTCAGGCTGCTGTGACCTCAGAAGCACAGCCAGCAGCCAGGAGCCTGATGTTGGCCTGGGAGGCACTGAGGCTGCTGTGACCTCACAAGCACAGCCAGTAGGGGGCGCTGGACACTAACCTATGAGGTACTGAGGCTGCTGTGACCTCACAAGCCCAGCCAGCAGGGAACACTGGACACTAAACTATGAGGCACTGAGGCTGCTGTGACCTCACAAGCACAGCCAGCAGCCATGAGCCTGATACTGGCCTAGGAGGCACTGAGGCTGCTGTGACCTCACAAGCACAGCCAGCAGGGGGCGCTGGACACCAACTTTTGAGGCACTGAGTCTTCTGTGACCTCACAAACAGAGCCAGCAAGGGACGCTGGACACTAAACTATGAGGCACTGAGGCTGCTGTGACCTCACAAGCACAGCCAGCATCCATGAGCCTGCCACAGGGCTAGGAGGTATTCAGGCTGCTGTGACCTCACAAGCACAGCCAGCAGCCATGAGACTGCCCCTGGCCTGTGAGGCACTGAGACTGCTGTGACCTCAGAAGCACAGCCAGCAGCCGTGAGCATGGCACTATCCACAGAGACACTGAGGCTGCTGTGACCTCAGAAGCACAGCCAGCAGCCATGAGCCTGACACTGGCAGAGGAGACACTGGGGCTGCTGTGACCTCACAAGCACAGTCAGCAGGGGGCGCTGAACACTAACATTTGAGGCACTGAGTCTGCTGTGACCTCACAAGCGCAGCCAGCAGCCATGAGCCTGATACTGGCCTAGGAGGCACTGAGGCTGCTGTGACCTCACAAGCACAGCCAGCAGCCAGGAGCCTGATACTGGCCTGAGAGGCACTGAGGCTGGTGTGAGCTCACAAGCACAGCCAGTAGGGGGCGATGGACACCAACTTTTGAGGCACTGAGTCTGCTGTGACCTTGCAAGCACAGCCAGCAGGGGACGCTGGACACTAAAGTATGAGGCACCGAGGCTGCTGTGACCTCACAATCACAGCCAGCAGCCATGAGCATGGCACTGGCCTGTGAGGCATTCAGGCTGCTGTGATCTCAGAAGCACAGCCAGCAGCCATGAGACTGCCACTGGCCTCAGAGGCACTGAGGTTGCTGTGACCTCACAAGCACAGCCAGCAGCCAGGAGCCTGACACTGGCAGAGGAGGCACTGAGGCTGCTGTGACATCACAAGCACAGCCAGCAGCCATGAGACTGCCACTAGCCTCAGAGGCACTGAGGCTGCTGTGACGTCACAAGCACAGCCAGCAGCCATGAGCCTGCCACTGGTCTAGGAAGCATTCAGGCTGCTGTGACCTCAGAAGCACAGCCAGCAGCCAGGAGCCTGATGTTGGCCTGGGAGGCACTGAGGCTGCTGTGACCTCACAAGCACAGCCAGTAGGGGGCGCTGGACACTAACCTATAAGGTACTGAGGCTGCTGTGACCTCACAAGCCCAGCCAGCAGGGAACACTGGACACTAAACTATGAGGCACTGAGGCTGCTGTGACCTCACAAGCACAGCCAGCAGCCATGAGCCTGATACTGGCCTAGGAGGCACTGAGGCTGCTGTGACCTCACAAGCACAGCCAGCAGGGGGCGCTGGACACCAACTTTTGAGGCACTGAGTCTTCTGTGACCTCACAAACAGAGCCAGCAAGGGACGCTGGACACTAAACTATGAGGCACTGAGGCTGCTGTGACCTCACAAGCACAGCCAGCATCCATGAGCCTGCCACAGGGCTAGGAGGTATTCAGGCTGCTGTGACCTCACAAGCACAGCCAGCAGCCATGAGACTGCCCCTGGCCTGTGAGGCACTGAGACTGCTGTGACCTCAGAAGCACAGCCAGCAGCCGTGAGCATGGCACTATCCACAGAGACACTGAGGCTGCTGTGACCTCAGAAGCACAGCCAGCAGCCATGAGCCTGACACTGGCAGAGGAGACACTGGGGCTGCTGTGACCTCACAAGCACAGTCAGCAGGGGGCGCTGAACACTAACATTTGAGGCACTGAGTCTGCTGTGACCTCACAAGCGCAGCCAGCAGCCATGAGCCTGATACTGGCCTAGGAGGCACTGAGGCTGCTGTGACCTCACAAGCACAGCCAGCAGCCAGGAGCCTGATACTGGCCTGAGAGGCACTGAGGCTGGTGTGAGCTCACAAGCACAGCCAGTAGGGGTCGATGGACACCAACTTTTGAGGCACTGAGTCTGCTGTGACCTTGCAAGCACAGCCAGCAGGGGACGCTGGACACTAAAGTATGAGGCACCGAGGCTGCTGTGACCTCACAATCACAGCCAGCAGCCATGAGCATGGCACTGGCCTGTGAGGCATTCAGGCTGCTGTGATCTCAGAAGCACAGCCAGCAGCCATGAGACTGCCACTGGCCTCAGAGGCACTGAGGTTGCTGTGACCTCACAAGCACAGCCAGCAGCCAGGAGCCTGACACTGGCAGAGGAGGCACTGAGGCTGCTGTGACCTCACAAGCACAGCCAGCAGCCAGGAGCCTGATACTGGCCTGAGAGGCACTGAGGCTGGTGTGAGCTCACAAGCACAGCCAGTAGGGGGCGATGGACACCAACTTTTGAGGCACTGAGTCTGCTGTGACCTTGCAAACACAGCCAGCAGGGGACGCTGGACACTAAAGTATGAGGCACCGAGGCTGCTGTGACCTCACAATCACAGCCAGCAGCCATGAGCATGGCACTGGCCTGTGAGGCATTCAGGCTGCTGTGATCTCAGAAGCACAGCCAGCAGCCATGAGCCTGATACTGGCCTCAGAGGCACTGAGGTTGCTGTGACCTCACAAGCACAGCCAGCAGCCAGGAGCCTGACACTGGCAGAGGAGGCACTGAGGCTGCTGTGACCTCACAAGCACAGCCAGCAGCCATGAGACTGCCACTAGCCTCAGAGGCACTGAGGCTGCTGTGACGTCACAAGCACAGCCAGCAGCCATGAGCCTGCCACTGGTCTAGGAAGCATTCAGGCTGCTGTGACCTCAGAAGCACAGCCAGCAGCCAGCAGCCTGATGTTGGCCTGGGAGGCACTGAGGCTGCTGTGACCTCACAAGCACAGCCAGTAGGGGGCGCTGGACACTAACCTATAAGGTACTGAGGCTACTGTGACCTCACAAGCCCAGCCAGCAGGGAACACTGGACACTAAACTATGAGGCACTGAGGCTGCTGTGACCTCACAAGCACAGCCAGCAGCCATGAGCCTGATACTGGCCTAGGAGGCACTGAGGCTGCTGTGACCTCACAAGCACAGCCAGCAGGGGGCGCTGGACACCAACTTTTGAGGCACTGAGTCTGCTGTGACCTCACAAACAGAGCCAGCAAGGGACGCTGGACACTAAACTATGAGGCACTGAGGCTGCTGTGACCTCACAAGCACAGCCAGCATCCATGAGCCTGCCACAGGGCTAGGAGGTATTCAGGCTGCTGTGACCTCACAAGCACAGCCAGCAGCCATGAGACTGCCACTGGCCTGTGAGGCACTGAGACTGCTGTGACCTCAGAAGCACAGCCAGCAGCCGTGAGCATGGCACTATCCACAGAGACACTGAGGCTGCTGTGACCTCAGAAGCACAGCCAGCAGCCATGAGCCTGACACTGGCAGAGGAGACACTGGGGCTGCTGTGACCTCACAAGCACAGTCAGCAGGGGGCGCTGAACACTAACATTTGAGGCACTGAGTCTGCTGTGACCTCACAAGCGCAGCCAGCAGCCATGAGCCTGATACTGGCCTAGGAGGCACTGAGGCTGCTGTGACCTCACAAGCACAGCCAGCAGCCAGGAGCCTGATACTGGCCTGAGAGGCACTGAGGCTGGTGTGAGCTCACAAGCACAGCCAGTAGGGGGCGATGGACACCAACTTTTGAGGCACTGAGTCTGCTGTGACCTTGCAAGCACAGCCAGCAGGGGACGCTGGACACTAAAGTATGAGGCACCGAGGCTGCTGTGACCTCACAATCACAGCCAGCAGCCATGAGCATGGCACTGGCCTGTGAGGCATTCAGGCTGCTGTGATCTCAGAAGCACAGCCAGCAGCCATGAGACTGCCACTGGCCTCAGAGGCACTGAGGTTGCTGTGACCTCACAAGCACAGCCAGCAGCCAGGAGCCTGACACTGGCAGAGGAGGCACTGAGGCTGCTGTGACCTCACAAGCACAGCCAGCAGCCATGAGACTGCCACTAGCCTCAGAGGCACTGAGGCTGCTGTGACGTCACAAGCACAGCCAGCAGCCATGAGCCTGCCACTGGTCTAGGAGGCATTCAGGCTGCTGTGACCTCAGAAGCACAGCCAGCAGCCAGGAGCCTGATGTTGGCCTGGGAGGCACTGAGGCTGCTGTGACCTCACAAGCACAGCCAGTAGGGGGCGCTGGACACTAACCTATGAGGTACTGAGGCTGCTGTGACCTCACAAGCACAGCCAGCAGGGAACACTGGACACTAAACTATGAGGCCTGTGAGGCTGCTGTGACCTCACAAGCACAGCCAGCAGCCATGAGCCTGATACTGGCCTAGGAGGCACTGAGGCTGCTGTGACCTCACAAGCACAGCCAGCAGCCATGAGCATGGCAGTGGCAGAGGAGGCACTGAGGCTGCTGTGACCTCACAAGCACAGCCAGCAGCCAGGAGCCTGATACTGGCCTGTGAGGCACTGAGGCTTCTGTGACCTCACAAGCACAGCCAGCAGGGGGCGATGGACACTATCCTATGAGGTACTGAGGCTGCTGTGACCTCACAAGCAGAGCCAGCAGGGGACGCTGGACACTAAACTATGAGGCACTGAGGCTGCTGTGACCTCACAAGCACAGCCAGCAGCCATGAGCCTGCCACTGGCCTAGGAGGCATTCAGGCGTCTGTGACCTCACAAGCACAGCCAGTAGCCATGAGCCTGATACTGGCCTGTGAGGCACTGAGGCTGCTGTGACCTCACAAGCACAGCCAGCAGGGGGCGCTGGACACGAACTTTTGAGGCACTGAGTCTGCTGTGACCTCGCAAACACAACCAGCAGCCATGAGCATGTCACTGGCAGAGGAGGCACTGAGGCTGCTGTGACCTCACAAGCACAGCCAGCAGGGGGCACTGGAGATAATCTATCAGGCACTGAGTCTGCTGTGACCTCACAAGCAGAGCCAGCAGGGGACGCTGGACACTAAACTATGAGGTACTGAGGCTGCTGTGACCTCACAAGCACAGCCAGCAGGGAACGCTGGTCACTACACTATGAGGCACTGAGGCTACTGTGACCTCACAATCACAGCCAGCAGCCAAGGGCCTGCCACTGGCCAGAGAGGCACTGAGCCTGCTGTGACCTCACAAGCAGAGCCAGCAGGGGACGCTGGGCACTATACTATGAGGCACTGAGGCTGCTGTGACCTCACAAGCACAGCCAGCAGCCATGAGCCTGCCACTGGCCTAGGAGGCATTGAGGCTTCTGTGACCTCAGAAGCACAGCCAGCAGCCATGAGCCTGATACTGGCCTAGGAGGCACTGAGGCTGCTGTGACCTCACAAGCACAGCCAGCAGCCATGAGCATGGCAGTGGCAGAGGAGGCACTGAGGCTGCTGTGACCTCACAAGCACAGCCAGCAGCCAGGAGCCTGATACTGGCCTGTGAGGCACTGAGGCTGCTGTGACCTCACAAGCACAGCCAGCAGGGGGCGCTGGACACCAACTTTTGAGGCACTGAGTCTGCTGTGACCTCACAAACAGAGCCAGCAAGGGACGCTGGACACTAAACTATGAGGCACTGAGGCTGCTGTGACTTCACAAGCACAGCCAGCAGCCATGAGCCTGCCACAGGGCTAGGAGGAATTCACGCTGCTGTGACCTCACAAGCACAGCCAGCAGCCATGAGACTGCCCCTGGCCTGAGAGGCACTGAGACTGCTGTGACCTCAGAAGCACAGCCAGCAGCCATGAGCATGGCACTATCCACAGAGACACTGAGGCTGCTGTGACCTCAGAAGCACAGCCAGCAGCCATGAGCCTGACACTGGCAGAGGAGACACTGGGGCTGCTGTGACCTCACAAGCACAGTCAGCAGGGGGCGCTGAACACTAACATTTGAGGCACTGAGTCTGCTGTGACCTCACAAGCACAGCCAGCAGCCATGAGCCTGATACTGGCCTAGGAGGCACTGAGGCTGCTGTGTCCTCACAAGCACAGCCAGCAGCCAGGAGCCTGATACTGGCCTGAGAGGCATTCAGGCTGCTGTGATCTCAGAAGCACAGCCAGCAGCCATGAGCCTGATACTGGCCTCAGAGGCACTGAGGTTGCTGTGACCTCAAAATCACAGCCAGCAGCCATGAGCCTGATACTGGCCTCAGAGGCACTGAGGTTGCTGTGACCTCACAATCACAGCCAGCAGCCATGAGCCTGACACTGGCAGAGGAGGCACTGAGGCTGCTGTGACCTCACAAGCACAGCCACTAGGGAGCGATGGACACTAACTTTTGAGGCACTGAGCCTGCTGTGACCTCACAAGCACATCCAGCAGCCATGAGCCTGCCACGGCCTAGGAGGCATTCAGGCTTCTGTGATGTCACAAGCACAGCCAGCAGCCAGGAGCCTGATATTGGCATGGGAGGCACTGAGGCTGCTGTGACCTCACAAGCACAGCCAGCAGCCAGGAGCCTGACACTGGCAGAGGAGGCACTGAGGCTGCTGTGACCTCACAAGCACAGCCAGCAGCCATGAGACTGCCACTAGCCTCAGAGGCACTGAGGCTGCTGTGACGTCACAAGCACAGCCAGCAGCCAGGAGCCTGCCACTGGTCTAGGAAGCATTCAGGCTGCTGTGACCTCAGAAGCACAGCCAGCAGCCAGGAGCCTGATGTTGGCCTGGGAGGCACTGAGGCTGCTGTGACCTCACAAGCACAGCCAGTAGGGGGCGCTGGACACTAACCTATGAGGTACTGAGGCTGCTGTGACCTCACAAGCGCAGCCAGCAGGGAACACTGGACACTAAACTATGAGGCACTGAGGCTGCTGTGACCTCACAAGCACAGCCAGCAGCCATGAGCCTGATACTGGCCTAGGAGGCACTGAGGCTGCTGTGACCTCACAAGCACAGCCAGCAGGGGGCGCTGGACACCAACTTTTGAGGCACTGAGTCTGCTGTGACCTCACAAACAGAGCCAGCAAGGGACGCTGGACACTAAACTATGAGGCACTGAGGCTGCTGTGACCTCACAAGCACAGCCAGCATCCATGAGCCTGCCACAGGGCTAAGAGGTATTCAGGCTGCTGTGACCTCACAAGCACAGCCAGCAGCAATGAGACTGCCCCTGGCCTGTGAGGCACTGAGACTGCTGTGACCTCAGAAGCACAGCCAGCAGCCGTGAGCATGGCACTATCCACAGAGACACTGAGGCTGCTGTGACCTCAGAAGCACAGCCAGCAGCCATGAGCCTGACACTGGCAGAGGAGACACTGGGGCTGCTGTGACCTCACAAGCACAGTCAGCAGGGGGCGCTGAACACAAACATTTGAGGCACTGAGTCTGCTGTGACCTCACAAGCACAGCCAGCAGCCATGAGCCTGATACTGGCCTAGGAGGCACTGAGGCTGCTGTGACCTCACAAGCACAGCCAGCAGCCAGGAGCCTGATACTGGCCTGAGAGGCACTGAGGCTGGTGTGAGCTCACAAGCACAGCCAGTAGGGGGCGATGGACACCAACTTTTGAGGCACTGAGTCTGCTGTGACCTTGCAAACACAGCCAGCAGGGGACGCTGGACACTAAAGTATGAGGCACCGAGGCTGCTGTGACCTCACAATCACAGCCAGCAGCCATGAGCATGGCACTGGCCTGTGAGGCATTCAGGCTGCTGTGATCTCAGAAGCACAGCCAGCAGCCATGAGCCTTATACTGGCCTAGGAGGCACTGAGGCTGCTGTGACCTCACAAGCACAGCCAGCAGCCAGGAGCCTGACACTGGCAGAGGAGGCACTGAGGCTGCTGTGACCTCACAAGCACAGCCAGCAGCCATGAGACTGCCACTAGCCTCAGAGGCACTGAGGCTGCTGTGACGTCACAAGCACAGCCAGCAGCCATGAGCCTGCCACTGGTCTAGGAAGCATTCAGGCTGCTGTGACCTCAGAAGCACAGCCAGCAGCCAGGAGCCTGATGTTGGCCTGGGAGGCACTGAGGCTGCTGTGACCTCACAAGCACAGCCAGTAGGGGGCGCTGGACACTAACCTATGAGGTACTGAGGCTGCTGTGACCTCACAAGCGCAGCCAGCAGGGAACACTGGACACTAAACTATGAGGCACTGAGGCTGCTGTGACCTCACAAGCACAGCCAGCAGCCATGAGCCTGATACTGGCCTAGGAGGCACTGAGGCTGCTGTGACCTCACAAGCACAGCCAGCAGCCATGAGCATGGCAGTGGCAGAGGAGGCACTGAGGCTGCTGTGACCTCACAAGCACAGCCAGCAGCCAGGAGCCTGATACTGGCCTGTGAGGCACTGAGGCTTCTGTGACCTCACAAGCACAGCCAGCAGGGGGCGCTGGGCACCAACTTTTGAGTCACTGAGTCTGCTGTGACCTCACAAACAGAGCCAGCAAGGGACGCTGGACACTAAACTATGAAGCACTGAGGCTGCTGTGACCTCACAATCATAGCCAGCAGCCATGAGCCTGCCACAGGGCTAGGAGGTAATCTGGCTGCTGTGACCTCACAAGCACAGCCAGCAGCCATGAGACTGCCCCTGGACTCAGAGGCACTGAGTCTGCTGTGACCTCACAAGCACAGCCAGCAGCCATGAGCATGGCAGTGGCAGAAGAGGCACTGAGGCTGCTGTGACGTCACAAGCACAGCCAGCAGCCATGAGCCTGATACTGGCCTAGGAGGCACTGAGTCTGCTGTGACGTCACAAGCACAGCCAGCAGCCAGGAGCCTGATATTGGCCTGGGAGGCACTGAGGCTGCTGTGACCTCACAAGCACAGCCAGTAGGGGGCGATGGACACTATCCTATGAGGTACTGAGGCTGCTGTGACCTCACAAGCAGAGCCAGCAGGGGACGCTGGACACTAAACTATGAGGCACTGAGGCTGCTGTGACCTCACAAGCACAGCCAGCAGCCATGAGCCTGCCACTGGCCTAGGAGGCATTCAGGCGTCTGTGACCTCACAAGCACAGCCAGTAGCCATGAGCCTGATACTGGCCTGTGAGGCACTGAGGCTGCTGTGACCTCACAAGCACAGCCAGCAGGGGGCGCTGGACACGAACTTTTGAGGCACTGAGTCTGCTGTGACCTCGCAAACACAGCCAGCAGCCATGAGCATGTCACTGGCAGAGGAGGCACTGAGGCTGCTGTGACCTCACAAGCACAGCCAGCAGGGGGCACTGGAGATAATCTATCAGGCACTGAGTCTGCTGTGACCTCACAAGCAGAGCCAGCAGGGGACGCTGGACACTAAACTATGAGGTACTGAGGCTGCTGTGACCTCACAAGCACAGCCAGCAGGGAACGCTGGTCACTACACTATGAGGCACTGAGGCTACTGTGACCTCACAATCACAGCCAGCAGCCAAGGGCCTGCCACTGGCCAGAGAGGCACTGAGCCTGCTGTGACCTCACAAGCAGAGCCAGCAGGGGACGCTGGACACTATACTATGAGGCACTGAGGCTGCTGTGACCTCACAAGCACAGCCAGCAGCCATGAGCCTGCCACTGGCCTAGGAGGCATTCAGGCTTCTGTGACCTCAGAAGCACAGCCAGCAGCCATGAGCCTGATACTGGCCTAGGAGGCACTGAGGCTGCTGTGACCTCACAAGCACAGCCAGCAGCCCTGAGCATGGCAGTGGCAGAGGAGGCACTGAGGCTGCTGTGACCTCACAAGCACAGCCAGCAGCCAGGAGCCTGATACTGGCCTGTGAGGCACTGAGGCTGGTGTGAGCTCACAAGCACAGCCAGCAGGGGGCGCTGGACACCAACTTTTGAGGCACTGAGTCTGCTGTGACCTCACAAACAGAGCCAGCAAGGGACGCTGGACACTAAACTATGAGGCACTGAGGCTGCTGTGACTTCACAAGCACAGCCAGCAGCCATGAGCCTGCCACAGGGCTAAGAGGAATTCAGGCTGCTGTGACCTCACAAGCACAGCCAGCAGCCATGAGCATGGCACTATCCACAGAGACACTGAGGCTGCTGTGACCTCAGAAGCACAGCCAGCAGCCATGAGCCTGACACTGGCAGAGGAGACACTGGGGCTGCTGTGACCTCACAAGCACAGTCAGCAGGGGGCGCTGAACACTAACATTTGAGGCACTGAGGCTTGTGTGACCTCACAAGCACAGCCAGCAGCCATGAGCCTGATACTGGCCTAGGAGGCACTGAGGCTGCTGTGTCCTCACAAGCACAGCCAGCAGCCAGGAGCCTGATACTGTCCTGAGAGGCATTCAGGCTGCTGTGATCTCAGAAGCACAGCCAGCAGCCATGAGCCTGATACTGGCCTCAGAGGCACTGAGGTTGCTGTGACCTCAAAATCACAGCCAGCAGCCATGAGCCTGATACTGGCCTCAGAGGCACTGAGGTTGCTGTGACCTCACAATCACAGCCAGCAGCCATGAGCCTGACACTGGCAGAGGAGGCACTGAGGCTGCTGTGACCTCACAAGCACAGCCACTAGGGAGCGATGGACACTAACTTTTGAGGCACTGAGCCTGCTGTGACCTCACAAGCACAGCCAGCAGCCATGAGCCTGCCACGGCCTAGGAGGCATTCAGGCTTCTGTGATGTCACAAGCACAGCCAGCAGCCAGGAGCCTGATATTGGCATGGGAGGCACTGAGGCTGCTGTGACCTCACAAGCACAGCCAGCAGCCAGGAGCCTGACACTGGCAGAGGAGGCACTGAGGCTGCTGTGACCTCACAAGCACAGCCAGCAGCCATGAGACTGCCACTAGCCTCAGAGGCACTGAGGCTGCTGTGACGTCACAAGCACAGCCAGCAGCCAGGAGCCTGCCACTGGTCTAGGAAGCATTCAGGCTGCTGTGACCTCAGAAGCACAGCCAGCAGCCAGGAGCCTGATGTTGGCCTGGGAGGCACTGAGGCTGCTGTGACCTCACAAGCACAGCCAGTAGGGGGCGCTGGACACTAACCTATGAGGTACTGAGGCTGCTGTGACCTCACAAGCGCAGCCAGCAGGGAACACTGGACACCAACTTTTGAGGCACTGAGTCTGCTGTGACCTCACAAACAGAGCCAGCAAGGGACGCTGGACACTAAACTATGAGGCACTGAGGCTGCTGTGACCTCACAAGCACAGCCAGCATCCATGAGCCTGCCACAGGGCTAAGAGGTATTCAGGCTGCTGTGACCTCACAAGCACAGCCAGCAGCCATGAGACTGCCCCTGGCCTGTGAGGCACTGAGACTGCTGTGACCTCAGAAGCACAGCCAGCAGCCGTGAGCATGGCACTATCCACAGAGACACTGAGGCTGCTGTGACCTCAGAAGCACAGCCAGCAGCCATGAGCCTGACACTGGCAGAGGAGACACTGGGGCTGCTGTGACCTCACAAGCACAGTCAGCAGGGGGCGCTGAACACAAACATTTGAGGCACTGAGTCTGCTGTGACCTCACAAGCACAGCCAGCAGCCATGAGCCTGATACTGGCCTAGGAGGCACTGAGGCTGCTGTGACCTCACAAGCACAGCCAGCAGCCAGGAGCCTGATACTGGCCTAGGAGGCACTGAGGCTGGTGTGAGCTCACAAGCACAGCCAGTAGGGGGCGATGGACACCAACTTTTGAGGCACTGAGTCTGCTGTGACCTTGCAAGCACAGCCAGCAGGGGACGCTGGACACTAAAGTATGAGGCACCGAGGCTGCTGTGACCTCACAATCACAGCCAGCAGCCATGAGCATGGCACTGGCCTGTGAGGCATTCAGGCTGCTGTGATCTCAGAAGCACAGCCAGCAGCCATGAGCCTGATACTGGCCTCAGAGGCACTGAGGTTGCTGTGACCTCACAAGCACAGCCAGCAGCCAGGAGCCTGACACTGGCAGAGGAGGCACTGAGGCTGCTGTGACCTCACAAGCACAGCCAGCAGCCATGAGACTGCCACTAGCCTCAGAGGCACTGAGGCTGCTGTGACGTCACAAGCACAGCCAGCAGCCATGAGCCTGCCACTGGTCTAGGAAGCATTCAGGCTGCTGTGACCTCAGAAGCACAGCCAGCAGCCAGGAGCCTGATGTTGGCCTGTGAGGCACTGACGCTGCTGTGACCTCACAAGCACAGCCAGTAGGGGGCGATGGACACTAACCTAGGAGGTACTGAGGCTGCTGTGACCTCACAAGCGCAGCCAGCAGGGAACACTGGACACTAAACTATGAGGCACTGAGGCTGCTGTGACCTCACAAGCACAGCCAGCAGCCATGAGCCTGATACTGGCCTAGGAGGCACTGAGGCTGCTGTGACCTCACAAGCACAGCCAGCAGCCATGAGCATGGCAGTGGCAGAGGAGGCACTGAGGCTGCTGTGACCTCACAAGCACAGCCAGCAGCCAGGAGCCTGATACTGGCCTGTGAGGCACTGAGGCTTGTGTGACCTCACAAGCACAGCCAGCAGGGGGCGCTGGACACCAACTTTTGAGTCACTGAGTCTGCTGTGACCTCACAAACAGAGCCAGCAAGGGACGCTGGACACTAAACTATGAGACACTGAGGCTGCTGTGACGTCACAAGCACAGCCAGCAGCCATGAGCCTGCCACAGGGCTAGGAGGTGTTCAGGCTGCTGTGACCTCACAAGCACAGCCAGCAGCCATGAGAATGGCAGTGGCAGAGGAGGCACTGAGGCTGCTGTGACGTCACAAGCACAGCCAGCAGCCATGAGCCTGATACTGGCCTAGGAGGCATTGAGTCTGCTGTGACGTCACAAGCACAGCCAGCAGCCAGGAGCCTGATATTGGCCTGGGAGGCACTGAGGCTGCTGTGACCTCACAAGCACAGCCAGTAGGGGGCGATGGACACTATCCTATCAGGTACTGAGGCTGCTGTGACCTCACAAGCAGAGCCAGCAGGGGACGCTGGACACTAAACTATGAGGCACTGAGGCTGCTGTGACCTCACAAGCACAGCCAGCAGCCATGAGACTGCCACTGGCCTAGGAGGCATTCAGGCGTCTGTGACCTCAGAAGCACAGCCAGTAGCCATGAGCCTGATACTGGCCTGTGAGGCACTGAGGCTGCTGTGACCTCGCAAACACAGCCAGCAGCCATGAGCATGTCACTGGCAGAGGAGGCACTGAGGCTGCTGTGACCTCACAAGCACAGCCAGCAGCCATGAGCCTGATACTGGCCTGTGAGGCACTGAGGCTGGTGTGAGCTCACAAGCACAGCCAGCAGGGGGCACTGGACACCAACTTTTGAGGCACTGAGTCTGCTGTGACCTCACAAACAGAGCCAGCAAGGGACGCTGGACACTAAACTATGAGGCACTGAGGCTGCTGTGACCTCACAAGCACAGCCAGCATGCATGAGCCTGCCACAGGGCTAGGAGGAATTCAGGCTGCTGTGACCTCACAAGCACAGCCAGCAGCCATGAGACTGCCCCTGGCCTGAGAGGCACTGAGACTGCTGTGACCTCAGAAGCACAGCCAGCAGCCATGAGCATGGCACTATCCACAGAGACACTGAGGCTGCTGTGACCTCAGAAGCACAGCCAGCAGCCATGAGCCTGACACTGGCAGAGGAGACACTGGGGCTGCTGTGACCTCACAAGCACAGTCAGCAGGGGGCGCTGAACACTAACATTTGAGGCACTGGGTCTGCTGTGACCTCACAAGCACAGCCAGCAGCCATGAGCCTGATACTGGCCTAGGAGGCACTGAGGCTGCTGTGACCTCACAAGCACAGCCAGCAGCCAGGAGCCTGATACTGGCCTGAGAGGCATTCAGGCTGCTGTGATCTCAGAAGCACAGCCAGCAGCCATGAGCCTGATACTGGCCTCAGAGGCACTGAGGTTGCTGTGACCTCAAAATCACAGCCAGCAGCCATGAGCCTGATACTGGCCTCAGAGGCACTGAGGTTGCTGTGACCTCACAATCACAGCCAGCAGCCATGAGCCTGACACTGGCAGAGGAGGCACTGAGGCTGCTGTGACCTCACAAGCACAGCCACTAGGGAGCGATGGACACTAACTTTTGAGGCACTGAGCCTGCTGTGACCTCACAAGCACATCCAGTAGCCATGAGCCTGCCACGGCCTAGGAGGCATTCAGGCTTCTGTGATGTCACAAGCACAGCCAGCAGCTATGAGCATGGCACTGGCAGATGAGGCACTGAGGCTGCTGTGACGTCACAAGCACAGCCAGCAGCCATGAGCCTGCCACTGGCCTCAGAGGCACTGAGGCTGCTGTGACCTCACAAGCACAGCCAGCAGCCATGAGCCTGCCACGGGCCTAGGAGGCACTCAGGCTGCTGTGACGTCACAAGCACAGCCAGCAGCTATGAGCATGGCACTGGCAGATGAGGCACTGAGGCTGCTGTGACGTCACAAGCACAGCCAGCAGCCATGAGCCTGACACTGGCCTGGGAGGCACTGAGTCTGCTGTGACCTCACAAGCACAGCCAGCAGCCATGAGCCTGCCACGGGCCTAGGAGGCACTCAGGCTGCTGTGATGTCACAAGCACAGCCAGCAGCCATGAGCCTGACACTGGCAGAGGAGGCACTGCGGCTGCTGTGACCTCACAAGCACAACCAGCAGGGGGCACTGGAGATTATCTATCAGGCACTGAGGCTGCTGTGACCTCACAAGCACAGCCAGTAGGGGGCGCTGGACACTAACCCATGAGGCACTGACGCTGCTGTGACATCAGAATCACAGCCAGCAGCCGTGAGCCTGCCACGGGCCCAGGAGGCACTCAGGCTGTTGTGACGTCACAAGCACAGCCAGCAGCCAGGAGCCTGATATTGGCCTGGGAGGCACTGAGGCTGCTGTGACCTCACAAGCACAGCCACTAGGGGGCGATGGACACTAACCTATGAGGTACTGAGGCTGCTGTGACCTCAGAAGCACAGCCAGAAGCCATGAGCCTGCCACTGGCCTAGGAGGCACTGAGGCTGCTGTGACCTCACAAGCACAACCAGCAGCCATGAGCATGGCACTGGCCTAGAAGGCATTCAGGCTGCTGTGACCTCACAAGCACAGCCAGCAGCCATGAGCATGGCCGTGGCAGAGGAGGCACTGAGGCTGGTGTGACCTCACAAGCACAGCCAGCAGCCATGAGCCTGATACTGGCCTAGGAGGCACTGAGGCTGCTGTAACCTCACAAGCACAGCCAGCAGCCATGAGCTTCGCAATGGCAGGAGAGGCACTGAGGTTGCTGTGACGTCACAAGCACAGCCAGCAGCCATGAGCCTGCCACTGGCCTAGGAGGCATTCAGGCTTCTGTGACCTCAGAAGCACAGGTAGCAGCCATGAGCCTGCCACTGGTCTAGGAGGCATTCAGGCTGCTGTGACCTCACAAGCACATCCAGCAGCCATGAGCATGGTACTGGCCTGAGAGGAGCTGAGGCTGCTGTGACCTCACAAGCACAGCCAGCAGCCATGAGACTGCCACTGGCACAGGAGGCACTGAGGCTGCTGTGACGTCACAAGTACAGCCAGCAGCCATGAGCATGGCAGTGGCAAAGGAGGCACTGAGGCTGCTGTGACGTCAAAAGCACAGCCAGCAGCCATGAGCCTGCCACAGGCCTAGGAGGCATTCAGGCTGTTGTGACGTCACAAGCACAGCCAGCAGCCATGAGCCTGATACTGGCCTAGGAGGCACTGAGGCTGCTGTGATCTCACAAGCACAACCAGCAGCCATGAGACTGCCACTGGCCTGTGAGGCACTGAGGCTGCTGTGACCTCACAATCACAGCCAGCAGCCATGAGCCTGATACTGGCCTGTGAGGCACTGAGGCTGTTGTGACGTCACAAACACAGCCAGCAGCCATGAGCCTGATATTGGCCTGGGAGGCACTGAGGCTGCTATGACCTCACAAGCACAGCCAGTAGGGGGCGATGGACACTAACCTATGAGGTACTGAGGCTGCTGTGACCTCACAAGCACAACCGGTAGGGGACGCTGGACACTAAACTATGAGGCACTGAGGCTGCTGTGACCTCACAAGCACAGCCAGCAGCCATGAGCCTGCCACTGGCCACAGAGGCACTAAGGCTGCTGTGACCTCACAAGCACAGCCAGCAGGGGGCACTGGACACCATCTTTTGAGGCACTGAGTCTGCTGTGAACTCACAATCACAGCCAGCAGGGGACGCTGGACACTAAACTATGAAGCACTGAGGCTGCTGTGACCTCACAAGCACAGCCAGCAGCCATGAGCCTGCCACTGGCCAAGGAGGCATTCAGGCGTCTGTGACCTCAGAAGCACTGCCAGCAGCCATGAGCCTGATACTGTCCTGAGAGGCACTGAGGCTGCTATGACCTCACAACCACAGCCAGCAGGGGGCGCTGGACACGAACCTAGGAGGCACTGAGTCTGCTGTGACCTCACAAGCAGAGCCAGCAGGGGACGCTGGACACTAAACTGTGAGGCACTGAGGCTGCGGTGACCTCACAAGCACAGCCAGCAGCCATGAGCCTGCCACGGCCTAGGAGGCACTGAGCCTGCTGTGACCTCACAAGCACAGCCAGCAGCCAGGAGCCTGATATTGGCATGGGAGGCACTGAGGTTGCTGTGACACCACAAGCACAGCCAGCAGGGGGCGCTGGACACTAACCTATGAGGCACTGAGTCTGCTGTGACCTCACAAGCACAGCCAGCAGGGGACGCTGGACATTAAACTATGAGGCACTGAGGCTGCTGTGACCTCACAAGCACAGCCAGCAGCCATGAGCCTGCCACTGGCCTAGGAGGCATTCAGGCTTCTGTGACCTCAGAAGCACAGCTAGCAGCCATGACCCTGACACTGGTCTGGGAGGCATTCAGGCTGATGTGACCTCACAAGCACAGCCAGCAGCCATGAGCCTGATACTGGCCTGAGAGGCACTGAGGCTGCTGTGACCTCACAAGCACAGCCAGTAGGGGGCGCTGCACACTAAACAATGAGGCACTTAGGCTGCTGTGACCTCACAATCACAGCCAGCAGCCATGAGCCTGCCACTGGCCAAGGAGGCATTCAGGCTTCTGTGACCTCAGAAGCACAGCCAGCAGCCATGAGCCTGACACTGGCAGAGGAGGCACTGAGGCTGCTGTGACCTCACAAGCACAACCAGCAGGGGGCACTGGAGATAATCTATCAGGCACTGAGTCTGCTGTGACCTCACAAGCACAGCCAATAGGGGGCGATGGACACTAACCCATGAGGCACTGACGCTGCTGTGACCTCACAAGCACAGCCAGCAGCCATGAGACTGCCACTGGCAGAGGAGGCACTGAGGCTGCTGTGACGTCACAAGCACAGCCAGCGGCCATGAGCCTGCCACTGGCCTAGGAGGCACTCAGGCTGTTGTGACGTCACAAGCACAGCCAGCAGCCATGAGCCAGATATTGGCCTGGGAGGCACTGAGGCTGCTGTGACCTCACAAGCACAGCCACTAGGGGGCGATGGACACTAAACTATGAGGTACTGAGGCTGCTGTGACCTCACAAGCACAGGCAGCAGGGGACGCTGGACACTAAACTTTGAGGCACTGAGCCTGCTGTGACCTCACAATCACCGCCAGCAGCCATGAGCCTGCCACTGGCCAGAGAGGCATTGAGGCTTCTGTGACCTCACAAGCACAGCCAGCAGGGGACGCTGGACACTAAACTATGAGGCACTGAGGCTGCTGTGACCTCACAATCATAGTCAGCAGCCATGAGCCTGCCACTGTCAGAGGAGGCATTCAGGCTTCTGTGACCTCAGAAGCACAGCCAGCAGCCAGGAGCCTGACACTGGCAGAGGAGGCACTGAGGCTGCTGTGACCTCACAAGCACAGCCACTAGGGAGCGATGGACACTAACTTTTGAGGCACTGAGCCTGCTGTGACCTCACAAGCACATCCAGCAGCCATGAGCCTGCCACGGCCTAGGAGGCATTCAGGCTTCTGTGATGTCACAAGCACAGCCAGCAGCCAGGAGCCTGATATTGGCATGGGAGGCACTGAGGCTGCTGTGACCTCACAAGCACAGCCAGCAGCCAGGAGCCTGACACTGGCAGAGGAGGCACTGAGGCTGCTGTGAACTCACAAGCACAGCCAGCAGCCATGAGACTGCCACTAGCCTCAGAGGCACTGAGGCTGCTGTGACGTCACAAGCACAGCCAGCAGCCATGAGCCTGCCACTGGTCTAGGAAGCATTCAGGCTGCTGTGACCTCAGAAGCACAGCCAGCAGCCAGGAGCCTGATGTTGGCCTGGGAGGCACTGAGGCTGCTGTGACCTCACAAGCACAGCCAGTAGGGGGCGCTGGACACTAACCTATGAGGTACTGAGGCTGCTGTGACCTCACAAGCGCAGCCAGCAGGGAACACTGGACACTAAACTATGAGGCACTGAGGCTGCTGTGACCTCACAAGCACAGCCAGCAGCCATGAGCCTGATACTGGCCTAGGAGGCACTGAGGCTGCTGTGACCTCACAAGCACAGCCAGCAGGGGGCGCTGGACACCAACTTTTGAGGCACTGAGTCTGCTGTGACCTCACAAACAGAGCCAGCAAGGGACGCTGGACACTAAACTATGAGGCACTGAGGCTGCTGTGACCTCACAAGCACAGCCAGCATCCATGAGCCTGCCACAGGGCTAAGAGGTATTCAGGCTGCTGTGACCTCACAAGCACAGCCAGCAGCCATGAGACTGCCCCTGGCCTGTGAGGCACTGAGACTGCTGTGACCTCAGAAGCACAGCCAGCAGCCGTGAGCATGGCACTATCCACAGAGACACTGAGGCTGCTGTGACCTCAGAAGCACAGCCAGCAGCCATGAGCCTGACACTGGCAGAGGAGACACTGGGGCTGCTGTGACCTCACAAGCACAGTCAGCAGGGGGCGCTGAACACAAACATTTGAGGCACTGAGTCTGCTGTGACCTCACAAGCACAGCCAGCAGCCATGAGCCTGATACTGGCCTAGGAGGCACTGAGGCTGCTGTGACCTCACAAGCACAGCCAGCAGCCAGGAGCCTGATACTGGCCTAGGAGGCACTGAGGCTGGTGTGAGCTCACAAGCACAGCCAGTAGGGGGCGATGGACACCAACTTTTGAGGCACTGAGTCTGCTGTGACCTTGCAAGCACAGCCAGCAGGGGACGCTGGACACTAAAGTATGAGGCACCGAGGCTGCTGTGACCTCACAATCACAGCCAGCAGCCATGAGCATGGCACTGGCCTGTGAGGCATTCAGGCTGCTGTGATCTCAGAAGCACAGCCAGCAGCCATGAGCCTGATACTGGCCTCAGAGGCACTGAGGTTGCTGTGACCTCACAAGCACAGCCAGCAGCCAGGAGCCTGACACTGGCAGAGGAGGCACTGAGGCTGCTGTGACCTCACAAGCACAGCCAGCAGCCATGAGACTGCCACTAGCCTCAGAGGCACTGAGGCTGCTGTGACGTCACAATCACAGCCAGCAGCCATGAGCCTGCCACTGGTCTAGGAAGCATTCAGGCTGCTGTGACCTCAGAAGCACAGCCAGCAGCCAGGAGCCTGATGTTGGCCTGTGAGGCACTGACGCTGCTGTGACCTCGCAAGCACAGCCAGTAGGGGGCGATGGACACTAACCTAGGAGGTACTGAGGCTGCTGTGACCTCACAAGCGCAGCCAGCAGGGAACACTGGACACTAAACTATGAGGCACTGAGGCTGCTGTGACCTCACAAGCACAGCCAGCAGCCATGAGCCTGATACTGGCCTAGGAGGCACTGAGGCTGCTGTGACCTCACAAGCACAGCCAGCAGCCATGAGCATGGCAGTGGCAGAGGAGGCACTGAGGCTGCTGTGACCTCACAAGCACAGCCAGCAGCCAGGAGCCTGATACTGGCCTGTGAGGCACTGAGGCTTGTGTGACCTCACAAGCACAGCCAGCAGGGGGCGCTGGACACCAACTTTTGAGTCACTGAGTCTGCTGTGACCTCACAAACAGAGCCAGCAAGGGACGCTGGACACTAAACTATGAGACACTGAGGCTGCTGTGACCTCACAAGCACAGCCAGCAGCCATGAGCCTGCCACAGGGCTAGGAGGTGTTCAGGCTGCTGTGACCTCACAAGCACAGCCAGCAGCCATGAGAATGGCAGTGGCAGAGGAGGCACTGAGGCTGCTGTGACGTCACAAGCACAGCCAGCAGCCATGAGCCTGATATTGGCCTAGGAGGCATTGAGTCTGCTGTGACGTCACAAGCACAGCCAGCAGCCAGGAGCCTGATATTGGCCTGGGAGGCACTGAGGCTGCTGTGACCTCACAAGCACAGCCAGTAGGGGGCGATGGACACTATCCTATCAGGTACTGAGGCTGCTGTGACCTCACAAGCAGAGCCAGCAGGGGACGCTGGACACTAAACTATGAGGCACTGAGGCTGCTGTGACCTCACAAGCACAGCCAGCAGCCATGAGACTGCCACTGGCCTAGGAGGCATTCAGGCGTCTGTGACCTCAGAAGCACAGCCAGTAGCCATGAGCCTGATACTGGCCTGTGAGGCACTGAGGCTGCTGTGACCTCGCAAACACAGCCAGCAGCCATGAGCATGTCACTGGCAGAGGAGGCACTGAGGCTGCTGTGACCTCACAAGCACAGCCAGCAGGGGGCACTGGAGATAATCTATCAGGCACTGAGTCTGCTGTGACCTCACAAGCAGAGCCAGCAGGGGACGCTGGACACTAAACTATGAGGTACTGAGGCTGCTGTGACCTCACAAGCACAGCCAGCAGGGAACGCTGGTCACTACACTATGAGGCACTCAGGCTACTGTGACCTCACAAGCACAGCCAGCAGCCATGAGCCTGCCACTGGCCTAGGAGGCATTGAGGCTTCTGTGACCTCAGAAGCACAGCCAGCAGCCATGAGCCTGATACTGGCCTAGGAGGCACTGAGGCTGCTGTGACCTCACAAGCACAGCCAGCAGCCATGAGCATGGCAGTGGCAGAGGAGGCACTGAGGCTGCTGTGACCTCACAAGCACAGCCAGCAGCCATGAGCCTGATACTGGCCTGTGAGGCACTGAGGCTGGTGTGAGCTCACAAGCACAGCCAGCAGGGGGCGCTGGACACCAACTTTTGAGGCACTGAGTCTGCTGTGACCTCACAAACAGAGCCAGCAAGGGACGCTGGACACTAAACTATGAGGCACTGAGGCTGCTGTGACTTCACAAGTACAGCCAGCAGCCATGAGCCTGATACTGGCCTGTGAGGCACTGAGGCTGGTGTGAGCTCACAAGCACAGCCAGCAGGGGGCACTGGACACCAACTTTTGAGGCACTGAGTCTGCTGTGACCTCACAAACAGAGCCAGCAAGGGACGCTGGACACTAAACTATGAGGCACTGAGGCTGCTGTGACCTCACAAGCACAGCCAGCATCCATGAGCCTGCCACAGGGCTAGGAGGAATTCAGGCTGCTGTGACCTCACAAGCACAGCCAGCAGCCATGAGACTGCCCCTGGCCTGAGAGGCACTGAGACTGCTGTGACCTCAGAAGCACAGCCAGCAGCCATGAGCATGGCACTATCCACAGAGACACTGAGGCTGCTGTGACCTCAGAAGCACAGCCAGCAGCCATGAGCCTGACACTGGCAGAGGAGACACTGGGGCTGCTGTGACCTCACAAGCACAGTCAGCAGGGGGCGCTGAACACTAACATTTGAGGCACTGAGTCTGCTGTGACCTCACAAGCACAGCCAGCAGCCATGAGCCTGATACTGGCCTAGGAGGCACTGAGGCTGCTGTGACCTCACAAGCACAGCCAGCAGCCAGGAGCCTGATACTGGCCTGAGAGGCATTCAGGCTGCTGTGATCTCAGAAGCACAGCCAGCAGCCATGAGCCTGATACTGGCCTCAGAGGCACTGAGGTTGCTGTGACCTCAAAATCACAGCCAGCAGCCATGAGCCTGATACTGGCCTCAGAGGCACTGAGGTTGCTGTGACCTCACAATCACAGCCAGCAGCCATGAGCCTGACACTGGCAGAGGAGGCACTGAGGCTGCTGTGACCTCACAAGCACAGCCACTAGGGAGCGATGGACACTAACTTTTGAGGCACTGAGCCTGCTGTGACCTCACAAGCACATCCAGTAGCCATGAGCCTGCCACGGCCTAGGAGGCATTCAGGCTTCTGTGATGTCACAAGCACAGCCAGCAGCCAGGAGCCTGATATTGGCATGGGAGGCACTGAGGCTGCTGTGACCTCACAAGCACAGCCAGCAGCCATGAGCCTGATACTGGCCTAGGAGGCATTGAGTCTGCTGTGACGTCACAAGCACAGCCAGCAGCCAGGAGCCTGATATTGGCCTGGGAGGCACTGAGGCTGCTGTGACCTCACAAGCACAGCCAGTAGGGGGCGATGGACACTATCCTATCAGGTACTGAGGCTGCTGTGACCTCACAAGCAGAGCCAGCAGGGGACGCTGGACACTAAACTATGAGGCACTGAGGCTGCTGTGACCTCACAAGCACAGCCAGCAGCCATGAGCCTGCCACGGCCTAGGAGGCATTCAGGCTTCTGTGATGTCACAAGCACAGCCAGCAGCCAGGAGCCTGATATTGGCATGGGAGGCACTGAGGCTGCTGTGACCTCACAAGCACAGCCAGCAGCCATGAGCCTGATACTGGCCTAGGAGGCATTGAGTCTGCTGTGACGTCACAAGCACAGCCAGCAGCCAGGAGCCTGATATTGGCCTGGGAGGCACTGAGGCTGCTGTGACCTCACAAGCACAGCCAGTAGGGGGCGATGGACACTATCCTATCAGGTACTGAGGCTGCTGTGACCTCACAAGCAGAGCCAGCAGGGGACGCTGGACACTAAACTATGAGGCACTGAGGCTGCTGTGACCTCACAAGCACAGCCAGCAGCCATGAGCCTGCCACTGGCCTAGGAGGCATTGAGGCTTCTGTGACCTCAGAAGCACAGCCAGCAGCCATGAGCCTGATACTGGCCTAGGAGGCACTGAGGCTGCTGTGACCTCACAAGCACAGCCAGCAGCCATGAGCATGGCAGTGGCAGAGGAGGCACTGAGGCTGCTGTGACCTCACAAGCACAGCCAGCAGCCAGGAGCCTGATACTGGCCTGTGAGGCACTGAGGCTGGTGTGAGCTCACAAGCACAGCCAGCAGGGGGCGCTGGACACCAACTTTTGAGGCACTGAGTCTGCTGTGACCTCACAAACAGAGCCAGCAAGGGACGCTGGACACTAAACTATGAGGCACTGAGGCTGCTGTGACTTCACAAGCACAGCCAGCAGCCATGAGCCTGCCACAGGGCTAGGAGGAATTCACGCTGCTGTGACCTCACAAGCACAGCCAGCAGCCATGAGACTGCCCCTGGCCTGAGAGGCACTGAGACTGCTGTGACCTCAGAAGCACAGCCAGCAGCCATGAGCATGGCACTATCCACAGAGACACTGAGGCTGCTGTGACCTCAGAAGCACAGCCAGCAGCCATGAGCCTGACACTGGCAGAGGAGACACTGGGGCTGCTGTGACCTCACAAGCACAGTCAGCAGGGGGCGCTGAACACTAACATTTGAGGCACTGAGTCTGCTGTGACCTCACAAGCACAGCCAGCAGCCATGAGCCTGATACTGGCCTAGGAGGCACTGAGGCTGCTGTGTCCTCACAAGCACAGCCAGCAGCCAGGAGCCTGATACTGGCCTGAGAGGCATTCAGGCTGCTGTGATCTCAGAAGCACAGCCAGCAGCCATGAGCCTGATACTGGCCTCAGAGGCACTGAGGTTGCTGTGACCTCAAAATCACAGCCAGCAGCCATGAGCCTGATACTGGCCTCAGAGGCACTGAGGTTGCTGTGACCTCACAATCACAGCCAGCAGCCATGAGCCTGACACTGGCAGAGGAGGCACTGAGGCTGCTGTGACCTCACAAGCACAGCCACTAGGGAGCGATGGACACTAACTTTTGAGGCACTGAGCCTGCTGTGACCTCACAAGCACATCCAGCAGCCATGAGCCTGCCACGGCCTAGGAGGCATTCAGGCTTCTGTGATGTCACAAGCACAGCCAGCAGCCAGGAGCCTGATATTGGCATGGGAGGCACTGAGGCTGCTGTGACCTCACAAGCACAGCCAGCAGCCAGGAGCCTGACACTGGCAGAGGAGGCACTGAGGCTGCTGTGACCTCACAAGCACAGCCAGCAGCCATGAGACTGCCACTAGCCTCAGAGGCACTGAGGCTGCTGTGACGTCACAAGCACAGCCAGCAGCCAGGAGCCTGCCACTGGTCTAGGAAGCATTCAGGCTGCTGTGACCTCAGAAGCACAGCCAGCAGCCAGGAGCCTGATGTTGGCCTGGGAGGCACTGAGGCTGCTGTGACCTCACAAGCACAGCCAGTAGGGGGCGCTGGACACTAACCTATGAGGTACTGAGGCTGCTGTGACCTCACAAGCGCAGCCAGCAGGGAACACTGGACACTAAACTATGAGGCACTGAGGCTGCTGTGACCTCACAAGCACAGCCAGCAGCCATGAGCCTGATACTGGCCTAGGAGGCACTGAGGCTGCTGTGACCTCACAAGCACAGCCAGCAGGGGGCGCTGGACACCAACTTTTGAGGCACTGAGTCTGCTGTGACCTCACAAACAGAGCCAGCAAGGGACGCTGGACACTAAACTATGAGGCACTGAGGCTGCTGTGACCTCACAAGCACAGCCAGCATCCATGAGCCTGCCACAGGGCTAAGAGGTATTCAGGCTGCTGTGACCTCACAAGCACAGCCAGCAGCCATGAGACTGCCCCTGGCCTGTGAGGCACTGAGACTGCTGTGACCTCAGAAGCACAGCCAGCAGCCGTGAGCATGGCACTATCCACAGAGACACTGAGGCTGCTGTGACCTCAGAAGCACAGCCAGCAGCCATGAGCCTGACACTGGCAGAGGAGACACTGGGGCTGCTGTGACCTCACAAGCACAGTCAGCAGGGGGCGCTGAACACTAATATTTGAGGCACTGAGTCTGCTGTGACCTCACAAGCACAGCCAGCAGCCATGAGCCTGATACTGGCCTAGGAGGCACTGAGGCTGCTGTGACCTCACAAGCACAGCCAGCAGCCAGGAGCCTGATACTGGCCTAGGAGGCACTGAGGCTGGTGTGAGCTCACAAGCACAGCCAGTAGGGGGCGATGGACACCAACTTTTGAGGCACTGAGTCTGCTGTGACCTTGCAAACACAGCCAGCAGGGGACGCTGGACACTAAAGTATGAGGCACCGAGGCTGCTGTGACCTCACAATCACAGCCAGCAGCCATGAGCATGGCACTGGCCTGTGAGGCATTCAGGCTGCTGTGATCTCAGAAGCACAGCCAGCAGCCATGAGACTGCCACTGGCCTAGGAGGCACTGAGGCTGCTGTGACCTCACAAGCACAGCCAGCAGCCAGGAGCCTGACACTGGCAGAGGAGGCACTGAGGCTGCTGTGACCTCACAAGCACAGCCAGCAGCCATGAGACTGCCACTAGCCTCAGAGGCACTGAGGCTGCTGTGACGTCACAAGCACAGCCAGCAGCCATGAGCCTGCCACTGGTCTAGGAAGCATTCAGGCTGCTGTGACCTCAGAAGCACAGCCAGCAGCCAGGAGCCTGATGTTGGCCTGGGAGGCACTGAGGCTGCTGTGACCTCACAAGCACAGCCAGTAGGGGGCGCTGGACACTAACCTATGAGGTACTGAGGCTGCTGTGACCTCACAAGCGCAGCCAGCAGGGAACACTGGACACTAAACTATGAGGCACTGAGGCTGCTGTGACCTCACAAGCACAGCCAGCAGCCATGAGCCTGATACTGGCCTAGGAGGCACTGAGGCTGCTGTGACCTCACAAGCACAGCCAGCAGCCATGAGCATGGCAGTGGCAGAGGAGGCACTGAGGCTGCTGTGACCTCACAAGCACAGCCAGCAGCCAGGAGCCTGATACTGGCCTGTGAGGCACTGAGGCTTCTGTGACCTCACAAGCACAGCCAGCAGGGGGCGCTGGGCACCAACTTTTGAGTCACTGAGTCTGCTGTGACCTCACAAACAGAGCCAGCAAGGGACGCTGGACACTAAACTATGAAGCACTGAGGCTGCTGTGACCTCACAATCATAGCCAGCAGCCATGAGCCTGCCACAGGGCTAGGAGGTAATCTGGCTGCTGTGACCTCACAAGCACAGCCAGCAGCCATGAGACTGCCCCTGGACTCAGAGGCACTGAGTCTGCTGTGACCTCACAAGCACAGCCAGCAGCCATGAGCATGGCAGTGGCAGAAGAGGCACTGAGGCTGCTGTGACGTCACAAGCACAGCCAGCAGCCATGAGCCTGATACTGGCCTAGGAGGCACTGAGTCTGCTGTGACGTCACAAGCACAGCCAGCAGCCAGGAGCCTGATATTGGCCTGGGAGGCACTGAGGCTGCTGTGACCTCACAAGCACAGCCAGTAGGGGGCGATGGACACTATCCTATGAGGTACTGAGGCTGCTGTGACCTCACAAGCAGAGCCAGCAGGGGACGCTGGACACTAAACTATGAGGCACTGAGGCTGCTGTGACCTCACAAGCACAGCCAGCAGCCATGAGCCTGCCACTGGCCTAGGAGGCATTCAGGCGTCTGTGACCTCACAAGCACAGCCAGTAGCCATGAGCCTGATACTGGCCTGTGAGGCACTGAGGCTGCTGTGACCTCACAAGCACAGCCAGCAGGGGGCGCTGGACACGAACTTTTGAGGCACTGAGTCTGCTGTGACCTCGCAAACACAGCCAGCAGCCATGAGCATGTCACTGGCAGAGGAGGCACTGAGGCTGCTGTGACCTCACAAGCACAGCCAGCAGGGGGCACTGGAGATAATCTATCAGGCACTGAGTCTGCTGTGACCTCACAAGCAGAGCCAGCAGGGGACGCTGGACACTAAACTATGAGGTACTGAGGCTGCTGTGACCTCACAAGCACAGCCAGCAGGGAACGCTGGTAACTACACTATGAGGCACTGAGGCTACTGTGACCTCACAATCACAGCCAGCAGCCAAGGGCCTGCCACTGGCCAGAGAGGCACTGAGCCTGCTGTGACCTCACAAGCAGAGCCAGCAGGGGACGCTGGACACTATACTATGAGGCACTGAGGCTGCTGTGACCTCACAAGCACAGCCAGCAGCCATGAGCCTGCCACTGGCCTAGGAGGCATTCAGGCTTCTGTGACCTCAGAAGCACAGCCAGCAGCCATGAGCCTGATACTGGCCTAGGAGGCACTGAGGCTGCTGTGACCTCACAAGCACAGCCAGCAGCCATGAGCATGGCAGTGGCAGAGGAGGCACTGAGGCTGCTGTGACCTCACAAGCACAGCCAGCAGCCAGGAGCCTGATACTGGCCTGTGAGGCACTGAGGCTGGTGTGAGCTCACAAGCACAGCCAGCAGGGGGCGCTGGACACCAACTTTTGAGGCACTGAGTCTGCTGTGACCTCACAAACAGAGCCAGCAAGGGACGCTGGACACTAAACTATGAGGCACTGAGGCTGCTGTGACTTCACAAGCACAGCCAGCAGCCATGAGCCTGACACAGGGCTAGGAGGAATTCAGGCTGCTGTGACCTCACAAGCACAGCCAGCAGCCATGAGCATGGCACTATCCACAGAGACACTGAGGCTGCTGTGACCTCAGAAGCACAGCCAGCAGCCATGAGCCTGACACTGGCAGAGGAGACACTGGGGCTGCTGTGACCTCACAAGCACAGTCAGCAGGGGGCGCTGAACACTAACATTTGAGGCACTGAGTCTGCTGTGACCTCACAAGCACAGCCAGCAGCCATGAGCCTGATACTGGCCTAGGAGGCACTGAGGCTGCTGTGTCCTCACAAGCACAGCCAGCAGCCAGGAGCCTGATACTGTCCTGAGAGGCATTCAGGCTGCTGTGATCTCAGAAGCACAGCCAGCAGCCATGAGCCTGATACTGGCCTCAGAGGCACTGAGGTTGCTGTGACCTCAAAATCACAGCCAGCAGCCATGAGCCTGATACTGGCCTCAGAGGCACTGAGGTTGCTGTGACCTCACAATCACAGCCAGCAGCCATGAGCCTGACACTGGCAGAGGAGGCACTGAGGCTGCTGTGACCTCACAAGCACAGCCACTAGGGAGCGATGGACACTAACTTTTGAGGCACTGAGCCTGCTGTGACCTCACAAGCACATCCAGCAGCCATGAGCCTGCCACGGCCTAGGAGGCATTCAGGCTTCTGTGATGTCACAAGCACAGCCAGCAGCCAGGAGCCTGACACTGGCAGAGGAGGCACTGAGGCTGCTGTGACCTCACAAGCACAGCCAGCAGCCATGAGACTGCCACTAGCCTCAGAGGCACTGAGGCTGCTGTGACGTCACAAGCACAGCCAGCAGCCATGAGCCTGCCACTGGTCTAGGAAGCATTCAGGCTGCTGTGACCTCAGAAGCACAGCCAGCAGCCAGGAGCCTGATGTTGGCCTGGGAGGCACTGAGGCTGCTGTGACCTCACAAGCACAGCCAGTAGGGGGCGCTGGACACTAACCTATGAGGTACTGAGGCTGCTGTGACCTCACAAGCGCAGCCAGCAGGGAACACTGGACACCAACTTTTGAGGCACTGAGTCTGCTGTGACCTCACAAACAGAGCCAGCAAGGGACGCTGGACACTAAACTATGAGGCACTGAGGCTGCTGTGACCTCACAAGCACAGCCAGCATCCATGAGCCTGCCACAGGGCTAAGAGGTATTCAGGCTGCTGTGACCTCACAAGCACAGCCAGCAGCCATGAGACTGCCCCTGGCCTGTGAGGCACTGAGACTGCTGTGACCTCAGAAGCACAGCCAGCAGCCGTGAGCATGGCACTATCCACAGAGACACTGAGGCTGCTGTGACCTCAGAAGCACAGCCAGCAGCCATGAGCCTGACACTGGCAGAGGAGACACTGGGGTTGCTGTGACCTCACAAGCACAGTCAGCAGGGGGCGCTGAACACAAACATTTGAGGCACTGAGTCTGCTGTGACCTCACAAGCACAGCCAGCAGCCATGAGCCTGATACTGGCCTAGGAGGCACTGAGGCTGCTGTGACCTCACAAGCACAGCCAGCAGCCAGGAGCCTGATACTGGCCTAGGAGGCACTGAGGCTGGTGTGAGCTCACAAGCACAGCCAGTAGGGGGCGATGGACACCAACTTTTGAGGCACTGAGTCTGCTGTGACCTTGCAAGCACAGCCAGCAGGGGACGCTGGACACTAAAGTATGAGGCACCGAGGCTGCTGTGACCTCACAATCACAGCCAGCAGCCATGAGCATGGCACTGGCCTGTGAGGCATTCAGGCTGCTGTGATCTCAGAAGCACAGCCAGCAGCCATGAGCCTGATACTGGCCTCAGAGGCACTGAGGTTGCTGTGACCTCACAAGCACAGCCAGCAGCCAGGAGCCTGACACTGGCAGAGGAGGCACTGAGGCTGCTGTGACCTCACAAGCACAGCCAGCAGCCATGAGACTGCCACTAGCCTCAGAGGCACTGAGGCTGCTGTGACGTCACAAGCACAGCCAGCAGCCATGAGCCTGCCACTGGTCTAGGAAGCATTCAGGCTGCTGTGACCTCAGAAGCACAGCCAGCAGCCAGGAGCCTGATGTTGGCCTGTGAGGCACTGACGCTGCTGTGACCTCACAAGCACAGCCAGTAGGGGGCGATGGACACTAACCTAGGAGGTACTGAGGCTGCTGTGACCTCACAAGCGCAGCCAGCAGGGAACACTGGACACTAAAATATGAGGCACTGAGGCTGCTGTGACCTCACAAGCACAGCCAGCAGCCATGAGCCTGATACTGGCCTAGGAGGCACTGAGGCTGCTGTGACCTCACAAGCACAGCCAGCAGCCATGAGCATGGCAGTGGCAGAGGAGGCACTGAGGCTGCTGTGACCTCACAAGCACAGCCAGCAGCCAGGAGCCTGATACTGGCCTGTGAGGCACTGAGGCTTGTGTGACCTCACAAGCACAGCCAGCAGGGGGCGCTGGACACCAACTTTTGAGTCACTGAGTCTGCTGTGACCTCACAAACAGAGCCAGCAAGGGACGCTGGACACTAAACTATGAGACACTGAGGCTGCTGTGACGTCACAAGCACAGCCAGCAGCCATGAGCCTGCCACAGGGCTAGGAGGTGTTCAGGCTGCTGTGACCTCACAAGCACAGCCAGCAGCCATGAGAATGGCAGTGGCAGAGGAGGCACTGAGGCTGCTGTGACGTCACAAGCACAGCCAGCAGCCATGAGCCTGATACTGGCCTAGGAGGCATTGAGTCTGCTGTGACGTCACAAGCACAGCCAGCAGCCAGGAGCCTGATATTGGCCTGGGAGGCACTGAGGCTGCTGTGACCTCACAAGCACAGCCAGTAGGGGGCGATGGACACTATCCTATCAGGTACTGAGGCTGCTGTGACCTCACAAGCAGAGCCAGCAGGGGACGCTGGACACTAAACTATGAGGCACTGAGGCTGCTGTGACCTCACAAGCACAGCCAGCAGCCATGAGACTGCCACTGGCCTAGGAGGCATTCAGGCGTCTGTGACCTCAGAAGCACAGCCAGTAGCCATGAGCCTGATACTGGCCTGTGAGGCACTGAGGCTGCTGTGACCTCGCAAACACAGCCAGCAGCCATGAGCATGTCACTGGCAGAGGAGGCACTGAGGCTGCTGTGACCTCACAAGCACAGCCAGCAGGGGGCACTGGAGATAATCTATCAGGCACTGAGGCTGCTGTGACCTCACAAGCACAGCCACTAGGGAGCGATGGACACTAACTTTTGAGGCACTGAGCCTGCTGTGACCTCACAAGCACATCCAGCAGCCATGAGCCTGCCACGGCCTAGGAGGCATTCAGGCTTCTGTGATGTCACAAGCACAGCCAGCAGCCAGGAGCCTGATATTGGCATGGGAGGCACTGAGGCTGCTGTGACCTCACAAGCACAGCCAGCAGCCAGGAGCCTGACACTGGCAGAGGAGGCACTGAGGCTGCTGTGACCTCACAAGCACAGCCAGCAGCCATGAGACTGCCACTAGCCTCAGAGGCACTGAGGCTGCTGTGACGTCACAAGCACAGCCAGCAGCCATGAGCCTGCCACTGGTCTAGGAAGCATTCAGGCTGCTGTGACCTCAGAAGCACAGCCAGCAGCCAGGAGCCTGATGTTGGCCTGGGAGGCACTGACGCTGCTGTGACCTCACAAGCACAGCCAGTAGGGGGCGCTGGACACTAACCTATGAGGTACTGAGGCTGCTGTGACCTCACAAGCGCAGCCAGCAGGGAACACTGGACACTAAACTATGAGGCACTGAGGCTGCTGTGACCTCACAAGCACAGCCAGCAGCCATGAGCCTGATACTGGCCTAGGAGGCACTGAGGCTGCTGTGACCTCACAAGCACAGCCAGCAGGGGGCGCTGGACACCAACTTTTGAGGCACTGAGTCTGCTGTGACCTCACAAACAGAGCCAGCAAGGGACGCTGGACACTAAACTATGAGGCACTGAGGCTGCTGTGACCTCACAAGCACAGCCAGCATCCATGAGCCTGCCACAGGGCTAAGAGGTATTCAGGCTGCTGTGACCTCACAAGCACAGCCAGCAGCCATGAGACTGCCCCTGGCCTGTGAGGCACTGAGACTGCTGTGACCTCAGAAGCACAGCCAGCAGCCGTGAGCATGGCACTATCCACAGAGACACTGAGGCTGCTGTGACCTCAGAAGCACAGCCAGCAGCCATGAGCCTGACACTGGCAGAGGAGACACTGGGGCTGCTGTGACCTCACAAGCACAGTCAGCAGGGGGCGCTGAACACAAACATTTGAGGCACTGAGTCTGCTGTGACCTCACAAGCACAGCCAGCAGCCATGAGCCTGATACTGGCCTAGGAGGCACTGAGGCTGCTGTGACCTCACAAGCACAGCCAGCAGCCAGGAGCCTGATACTGGCCTAGGAGGCACTGAGGCTGGTGTGAGCTCACAAGCACAGCCAGTAGGGGGCGATGGACACCAACTTTTGAGGCACTGAGTCTGCTGTGACCTTGCAAGCACAGCCAGCAGGGGACGCTGGACACTAAAGTATGAGGCACCGAGGCTGCTGTGACCTCACAATCACAGCCAGCAGCCATGAGCATGGCACTGGCCTGTGAGGCATTCAGGCTGCTGTGATCTCAGAAGCACAGCCAGCAGCCATGAGCCTGATACTGGCCTCAGAGGCACTGAGGTTGCTGTGACCTCACAATCACAGCCAGCAGCCAGGAGCCTGACACTGGCAGAGGAGGCACTGAGGCTGCTGTGACCTCACAAGCACAGCCAGCAGCCATGAGACTGCCACTAGCCTCAGAGGCACTGAGGCTGCTGTGACGTCACAAGCACAGCCAGCAGCCATGAGCCTGCCACTGGTCTAGGAAGCATTCAGGCTGCTGTGACCTCAGAAGCACAGCCAGCAGCCAGGAGCCTGATGTTGGCCTGTGAGGCACTGACGCTGCTGTGACCTCACAAGCACAGCCAGTAGGGGGCGATGGACACTAACCTAGGAGGTACTGAGGCTGCTGTGACCTCACAAGCGCAGCCAGCAGGGAACACTGGACACTAAACTATGAGGCACTGAGGCTGCTGTGACCTCACAAGCACAGCCAGCAGCCATGAGCCTGATACTGGCCTAGGAGGCACTGAGGCTGCTGTGACCTCACAAGCACAGCCAGCAGCCATGAGCATGGCAGTGGCAGAGGAGGCACTGAGGCTGCTGTGACCTCACAAGCACAGCCAGCAGCCAGGAGCCTGATACTGGCCTGTGAGGCACTGAGGCTTGTGTGACCTCACAAGCACAGCCAGCAGGGGGCGCTGGACACCAACTTTTGAGTCACTGAGTCTGCTGTGACCTCACAAACAGAGCCAGCAAGGGACGCTGGACACTAAACTATGAGACACTGAGGCTGCTGTGACGTCACAAGCACAGCCAGCAGCCATGAGCCTGCCACAGGGCTAGGAGGTGTTCAGGCTGCTGTGACCTCACAAGCACAGCCAGCAGCCATGAGAATGGCAGTGGCAGAGGAGGCACTGAGGCTGCTGTGACGTCACAAGCACAGCCAGCAGCCATGAGCCTGATACTGGCCTAGGAGGCATTGAGTCTGCTGTGACGTCACAAGCACAGCCAGCAGCCAGGAGCCTGATATTGGCCTGGGAGGCACTGAGGCTGCTGTGACCTCACAAGCACAGCCAGTAGGGGGCGATGGACACTATCCTATCAGGTACTGAGGCTGCTGTGACCTCACAAGCAGAGCCAGCAGGGGACGCTGGACACTAAACTATGAGGCACTGAGGCTGCTGTGACCTCACAAGCACAGCCAGCAGCCATGAGACTGCCACTGGCCTAGGAGGCATTCAGGCGTCTGTGACCTCAGAAGCACAGCCAGTAGCCATGAGCCTGATACTGGCCTGTGAGGCACTGAGGCTGCTGTGACCTCGCAAACACAGCCAGCAGCCATGAGCATGTCACTGGCAGAGGAGGCACTGAGGCTGCTGTGACCTCACAAGCACAGCCAGCAGGGGGCACTGGAGATAATCTATCAGGCACTGAGTCTGCTGTGACCTCACAAGCAGAGCCAGCAGGGGACGCTGGACACTAAACTATGAGGTACTGAGGCTGCTGTGACCTCACAAGCACAGCCAGCAGGGAACGCTGGTCACTACACTATGAGGCACTCAGGCTACTGTGACCTCACAAGCACAGCCAGCAGCCATGAGCCTGCCACTGGCCTAGGAGGCATTGAGGCTTCTGTGACCTCAGAAGCACAGCCAGCAGCCATGAGCCTGATACTGGCCTAGGAGGCACTGAGGCTGCTGTGACCTCACAAGCACAGCCAGCAGCCATGAGCATGGCAGTGGCAGAGGAGGCACTGAGGCTGCTGTGACCTCACAAGCACAGCCAGCAGCCATGAGCCTGATACTGGCCTGTGAGGCACTGAGGCTGGTGTGAGCTCACAAGCACAGCCAGCAGGGGGCACTGGACACCAACTTTTGAGGCACTGAGTCTGCTGTGACCTCACAAACAGAGCCAGCAAGGGACGCTGGACACTAAACTATGAGGCACTGAGGCTGCTGTGACCTCACAAGCACAGCCAGCATGCATGAGCCTGCCACAGGGCTAGGAGGAATTCAGGCTGCTGTGACCTCACAAGCACAGCCAGCAGCCATGAGACTGCCCCTGGCCTGAGAGGCACTGAGACTGCTGTGACCTCAGAAGCACAGCCAGCAGCCATGAGCATGGCACTATCCACAGAGACACTGAGGCTGCTGTGACCTCAGAAGCACAGCCAGCAGCCATGAGCCTGACACTGGCAGAGGAGACACTGGGGCTGCTGTGACCTCACAAGCACAGTCAGCAGGGGGCGCTGAACACTAACATTTGAGGCACTGGGTCTGCTGTGACCTCACAAGCACAGCCAGCAGCCAGGAGCCTGATACTGGCCTGAGAGGCATTCAGGCTGCTGTGATCTCAGAAGCACAGCCAGCAGCCATGAGCCTGATACTGGCCTCAGAGGCACTGAGGTTGCTGTGACCTCAAAATCACAGCCAGCAGCCATGAGCCTGATACTGGCCTCAGAGGCACTGAGGTTGCTGTGACCTCACAATCACAGCCAGCAGCCATGAGCCTGACACTGGCAGAGGAGGCACTGAGGCTGCTGTGACCTCACAAGCACAGCCACTAGGGAGCGATGGACACTAACTTTTGAGGCACTGAGCCTGCTGTGACCTCACAAGCACATCCAGTAGCCATGAGCCTGCCACGGCCTAGGAGGCATTCAGGCTTCTGTGATGTCACAAGCACAGCCAGCAGCCAGGAGCCTGATATTGGCATGGGAGGCACTGAGGCTGCTGTGACCTCACAAGCACAGCCAGCAGCCATGAGCCTGATACTGGCGTAGGAGGCACTGAGGCTGCTGTGACCTCACAAGCACAGCCAGCAGCCATGAGCCTGCCACTGGCCTCAGAGGCACTGAGGCTGCTATGACCTCACAATCACAGCCAGCAGCCATGAGCCTGCCACGGGCCTAGGAGGCACTCAGGCTGCTGTGACGTCACAAGCACAGCCAGCAGCTATGAGCATGGCACTGGCAGATGAGGCACTGAGGCTGCTGTGACGTCACAAGCACAGCCAGCAGCCATGAGCCTGACACTGGCCTGGGAGGCACTGAGGCTGCTGTGACCTCACAAGCACAGCCAGCAGCCATGAGCCTGCCACGGGCCTAGGAGGCACTCAGGCTGCTGTGATGTCACAAGCACAGCCAGCAGCCATGAGCCTGACACTGGCAGAGGAGGCACTGCGGCTGCTGTGACCTCACAAGCACAACCAGCAGGGGGCACTGGAGATTATCTATCAGGCACTGAGGCTGCTGTGACCTCACAAGCACAGCCAGTAGGGGGCGCTGGACACTAACCCATGAGGCACTGACGCTGCTGTGACATCAGAATCACAGCCAGCAGCCGTGAGCCTGCCACGGGCCCAGGAGGCACTCAGGCTGTTGTGACGTCACAAGCACAGCCAGCAGCCAGGAGCCTGATATTGGCCTGGGAGGCACTGAGGCTGCTGTGACCTCACAAGCACAGCCACTAGGGGGCGATGGACACTAACCTATGAGGTACTGAGGCTGCTGTGACCTCAGAAGCACAGCCAGAAGCCATGAGCCTGCCACTGGCCTAGGAGGCACTGAGGCTGCTGTGACCTCACAAGCACAACCAGCAGCCATGAGCATGGCACTGGCCTAGAAGGCATTCAGGCTGCTGTGACCTCACAAGCACAGCCAGCAGCCATGAGCATGGCCGTGGCAGAGGAGGCACTGAGGCTGGTGTGACCTCACAAGCACAGCCAGCAGCCATGAGCCTGATACTGGCCTAGGAGGCACTGAGGCTGCTGTAACCTCACAAGCACAGCCAGCAGCCATGAGCTTCGCAATGGCAGAAGAGGCACTGAGGTTGCTGTGACGTCACAAGCACAGCCAGCAGCCATGAGCCTGCCACTGGCCTAGGAGGCATTCAGGCTTCTGTGACCTCAGAAGCACAGGTAGCAGCCATGAGCCTGCCACTGGTCTAGGAGGCATTCAGGCTGCTGTGACCTCACAAGCACATCCAGCAGCCATGAGCATGGTACTGGCCTGAGAGGAGCTGAGGCTGCTGTGACCTCACAAGCACAGCCAGCAGCCATGAGCATGACACTGGCACAGGAGGCACTGAGGCTGCTGTGACGTCACAAGTACAGCCAGCAGCCATGAGCATGGCAGTGGCAAAGGAGGCACTGAGGCTGCTGTGACGTCAAAAGCACAGCCAGCAGCCATGAGCCTGCCACAGGCCTAGGAGGCATTCAGGCTGTTGTGACGTCACAAGCACAGCCAGCAGCCATGAGACTGATACTGGCCTAGGAGGCACTGAGGCTGCTGTGATCTCACAAGCACAACCAGCAGCCATGAGACTGCCACTGGCCTGTGAGGCACTGAGGCTGCTGTGACCTCACAATCACAGCCAGCAGCCATGAGCCTGATACTGGCCTGTGAGGCACTGAGGCTGTTGTGACGTCACAAACACAGCCAGCAGCCATGAGCCTGATATTGGCCTGGGAGGCACTGAGGCTGCTATGACCTCACAAGCACAGCCAGTAGGGGGCGATGGACACTAACCTATGAGGTACTGAGGCTGCTGTGACCTCACAAGCACAACCGGTAGGGGACGCTGGACACTAAACTATGAGGCACTGAGGCTGCTGTGACCTCACAAGCACAGCCAGCAGCCATGAGCCTGCCACTGGCCACAGAGGCACTAAGGCTGCTGTGACCTCACAAGCACAGCCAGCAGGGGGCACTGGACACCATCTTTTGAGGCACTGAGTCTGCTGTGAACTCACAATCACAGCCAGCAGGGGACGCTGGACACTAAACTATGAAGCACTGAGGCTGCTGTGACCTCACAAGCACAGCCAGCAGCCATGAGCCTGCCACTGGCCAAGGAGGCATTCAGGCGTCTGTGACCTCAGAAGCACTGCCAGCAGCCATGAGCCTGATACTGTCCTGAGAGGCACTGAGGCTGCTATGACCTCACAACCACAGCCAGCAGGGGGCGCTGGACACGAACCTAGGAGGCACTGAGTCTGCTGTGACCTCACAAGCAGAGCCAGCAGGGGACGCTGGACACTAAACTGTGAGGCACTGAGGCTGCGGTGACCTCACAAGCACAGCCAGCAGCCATGAGCCTGCCACGGCCTAGGAGGCACTGAGCCTGCTGTGACCTCACAAGCACAGCCAGCAGCCAGGAGCCTGATATTGGCATGGGAGGCACTGAGGTTGCTGTGACACCACAAGCACAGCCAGCAGGGGGCGCTGGACACTAACCTATGAGGCACTGAGTCTGCTGTGACCTCACAAGCACAGCCAGCAGGGGACGCTGGACATTAAACTATGAGGCACTGAGGCTGCTGTGACCTCACAAGCACAGCCAGCAGCCATGAGCCTGCCACTGGCCTAGGAGGCATTCAGGCTTCTGTGACCTCAGAAGCACAGCTAGCAGCCATGACCCTGACACTGGTCTGGGAGGCATTCAGGCTGATGTGACCTCACAAGCACAGCCAGCAGCCATGAGCCTGATACTGGCCTGAGAGGCACTGAGGCTGCTGTGACCTCACAAGCACAGCCAGTAGGGGGCGCTGCACACTAAACAATGAGGCACTTAGGCTGCTGTGACCTCACAATCACAGCCAGCAGCCATGAGCCTGCCACTGGCCAAGGAGGCATTCAGGCTTCTGTGACCTCAGAAGCACAGCCAGCAGCCATGAGCCTGACACTGGCAGAGGAGGCACTGAGGCTGCTGTGACCTCACAAGCACAACCAGCAGGGGGCACTGGAGATAATCTATCAGGCACTGAGTCTGCTGTGACCTCACAAGCACAGCCAATAGGGGGCGATGGACACTAACCCATGAGGCACTGACGCTGCTGTGACCTCACAAGCACAGCCAGCAGCCATGAGACTGCCACTGGCAGAGGAGGCACTGAGGCTGCTGTGACGTCACAAGCACAGCCAGCGGCCATGAGCCTGCCACTGGCCTAGGAGGCACTCAGGCTGTTGTGACGTCACAAGCACAGCCAGCAGCCATGAGCCAGATATTGGCCTGGGAGGCACTGAGGCTGCTGTGACCTCACAAGCACAGCCACTAGGGGGCGATGGACACTAAACTATGAGGTACTGAGGCTGCTGTGACCTCACAAGCACAGGCAGCAGGGGACGCTGGACACTAAACTTTGAGGCACTGAGCCTGCTGTGACCTCACAATCACCGCCAGCAGCCATGAGCCTGCCACTGGCCAGAGAGGCATTGAGGCTTCTGTGACCTCACAAGCACAGCCAGCAGGGGACGCTGGACACTTAACTATGAGGCACTGAGGCTGCTGTGACCTCACAATCATAGTCAGCAGCCATGAGCCTGCCACTGTCAGAGGAGGCATTCAGGCTTCTGTGACCTCAGAAGCACAGCCAGCAGCCAGGAGCCTGACACTGGCAGAGGAGGCACTGAGGCTGCTGTGACCTCACAAGCACAGCCACTAGGGAGCGATGGACACTAACTTTTGAGGCACTGAGCCTGCTGTGACCTCACAAGCACATCCAGCAGCCATGAGCCTGCCACGGCCTAGGAGGCATTCAGGCTTCTGTGATGTCACAAGCACAGCCAGCAGCCAGGAGCCTGATATTGGCATGGGAGGCACTGAGGCTGCTGTGACCTCACAAGCACAGCCAGCAGCCAGGAGCCTGACACTGGCAGAGGAGGCACTGAGGCTGCTGTGAACTCACAAGCACAGCCAGCAGCCATGAGACTGCCACTAGCCTCAGAGGCACTGAGGCTGCTGTGACGTCACAAGCACAGCCAGCAGCCATGAGCCTGCCACTGGTCTAGGAAGCATTCAGGCTGCTGTGACCTCAGAAGCACAGCCAGCAGCCAGGAGCCTGATGTTGGCCTGGGAGGCACTGAGGCTGCTGTGACCTCACAAGCACAGCCAGTAGGGGGCGCTGGACACTAACCTATGAGGTACTGAGGCTGCTGTGACCTCACAAGCGCAGCCAGCAGGGAACACTGGACACTAAACTATGAGGCACTGAGGCTGCTGTGACCTCACAAGCACAGCCAGCAGCCATGAGCCTGATACTGGCCTAGGAGGCACTGAGGCTGCTGTGACCTCACAAGCACAGCCAGCAGGGGGCGCTGGACACCAACTTTTGAGGCACTGAGTCTGCTGTGACCTCACAAACAGAGCCAGCAAGGGACGCTGGACACTAAACTATGAGGCACTGAGGCTGCTGTGACCTCACAAGCACAGCCAGCATCCATGAGCCTGCCACAGGGCTAAGAGGTATTCAGGCTGCTGTGACCTCACAAGCACAGCCAGCAGCCATGAGACTGCCCCTGGCCTGTGAGGCACTGAGACTGCTGTGACCTCAGAAGCACAGCCAGCAGCCGTGAGCATGGCACTATCCACAGAGACACTGAGGCTGCTGTGACCTCAGAAGCACAGCCAGCAGCCATGAGCCTGACACTGGCAGAGGAGACACTGGGGCTGCTGTGACCTCACAAGCACAGTCAGCAGGGGGCGCTGAACACAAACATTTGAGGCACTGAGTCTGCTGTGACCTCACAAGCACAGCCAGCAGCCATGAGCCTGATACTGGCCTAGGAGGCACTGAGGCTGCTGTGACCTCACAAGCACAGCCAGCAGCCAGGAGCCTGATACTGGCCTAGGAGGCACTGAGGCTGGTGTGAGCTCACAAGCACAGCCAGTAGGGGGCGATGGACACTAAAGTATGAGGCACCGAGGCTGCTGTGACCTCACAATCACAGCCAGCAGCCATGAGCATGGCACTGGCCTGTGAGGCATTCAGGCTGCTGTGATCTCAGAAGCACAGCCAGCAGCCATGAGCCTGATACTGGCCTCAGAGGCACTGAGGTTGCTGTGACCTCACAAGCACAGCCAGCAGCCAGGAGCCTGACACTGGCAGAGGAGGCACTGAGGCTGCTGTGACCTCACAAGCACAGCCAGCAGCCATGAGACTGCCACTAGCCTCAGAGGCACTGAGGCTGCTGTGACGTCACAAGCACAGCCAGCAGCCAGGAGCCTGCCACTGGTCTAGGAAGCATTCAGGCTGCTGTGACCTCAGAAGCACAGCCAGCAGCCAGGAGCCTGATGTTGGCCTGTGAGGCACTGACGCTGCTGTGACCTCGCAAGCACAGCCAGTAGGGGGCGATGGACACTAACCTAGGAGGTACTGAGGCTGCTGTGACCTCACAAGCGCAGCCAGCAGGGAACACTGGACACTAAACTATGAGGCACTGAGGCTGCTGTGACCTCACAAGCACAGCCAGCAGCCATGAGCCTGATACTGGCCTAGGAGGCACTGAGGCTGCTGTGACCTCACAAGCACAGCCAGCAGCCATGAGCATGGCAGTGGCAGAGGAGGCACTGAGGCTGCTGTGACCTCACAAGCACAGCCAGCAGCCAGGAGCCTGATACTGGCCTGTGAGGCACTGAGGCTTGTGTGACCTCACAAGCACAGCCAGCAGGGGGCGCTGGACACCAACTTTTGAGTCACTGAGTCTGCTGTGACCTCACAAACAGAGCCAGCAAGGGACGCTGGACACTAAACTATGAGACACTGAGGCTGCTGTGACCTCACAAGCACAGCCAGCAGCCATGAGCCTGCCACAGGGCTAGGAGGTGTTCAGGCTGCTGTGACCTCACAAGCACAGCCAGCAGCCATGAGAATGGCAGTGGCAGAGGAGGCACTGAGGCTGCTGTGACGTCACAAGCACAGCCAGCAGCCATGAGCCTGATATTGGCCTAGGAGGCATTGAGTCTGCTGTGACGTCACAAGCACAGCCAGCAGCCAGGAGCCTGATATTGGCCTGGGAGGCACTGAGGCTGCTGTGACCTCACAAGCACAGCCAGTAGGGGGCGATGGACACTATCCTATCAGGTACTGAGGCTGCTGTGACCTCACAAGCAGAGCCAGCAGGGGACGCTGGACACTAAACTATGAGGCACTGAGGCTGCTGTGACCTCACAAGCACAGCCAGCAGCCATGAGACTGCCACTGGCCTAGGAGGCATTCAGGCGTCTGTGACCTCAGAAGCACAGCCAGTAGCCATGAGCCTGATACTGGCCTGTGAGGCACTGAGGCTGCTGTGACCTCGCAAACACAGCCAGCAGCCATGAGCATGTCACTGGCAGAGGAGGCACTGAGGCTGCTGTGACCTCACAAGCACAGCCAGCAGGGGGCACTGGAGATAATCTATCAGGCACTGAGTCTGCTGTGACCTCACAAGCAGAGCCAGCAGGGGACGCTGGACACTAAACTATGAGGTACTGAGGCTGCTGTGACCTCACAAGCACAGCCAGCAGGGAACGCTGGTCACTACACTATGAGGCACTCAGGCTACTGTGACCTCACAAGCACAGCCAGCAGCCATGAGCCTGCCACTGGCCTAGGAGGCATTGAGGCTTCTGTGACCTCAGAAGCACAGCCAGCAGCCATGAGCCTGATACTGGCCTAGGAGGCACTGAGGCTGCTGTGACCTCACAAGCACAGCCAGCAGCCATGAGCATGGCAGTGGCAGAGGAGGCACTGAGGCTGCTGTGACCTCACAAGCACAGCCAGCAGCCAGGAGCCTGATACTGGCCTGTGAGGCACTGAGGCTGGTGTGAGCTCACAAGCACAGCCAGCAGGGGGCGCTGGACACCAACTTTTGAGGCACTGAGTCTGCTGTGACCTCACAAACAGAGCCAGCAAGGGACGCTGGACACTAAACTATGAGGCACTGAGGCTGCTGTGACTTCACAAGTACAGCCAGCAGCCATGAGCCTGATACTGGCCTGTGAGGCACTGAGGCTGGTGTGAGCTCACAAGCACAGCCAGCAGGGGGCACTGGACACCAACTTTTGAGGCACTGAGTCTGCTGTGACCTCACAAACAGAGCCAGCAAGGGACGCTGGACACTAAACTATGAGGCACTGAGGCTGCTGTGACCTCACAAGCACAGCCAGCATCCATGAGCCTGCCACAGGGCTAGGAGGAATTCAGGCTGCTGTGACCTCACAAGCACAGCCAGCAGCCATGAGACTGCCCCTGGCCTGAGAGGCACTGAGACTGCTGTGACCTCAGAAGCACAGCCAGCAGCCATGAGCATGGCACTATCCACAGAGACACTGAGGCTGCTGTGACCTCAGAAGCACAGCCAGCAGCCATGAGCCTGACACTGGCAGAGGAGACACTGGGGCTGCTGTGACCTCACAAGCACAGTCAGCAGGGGGCGCTGAACACTAACATTTGAGGCACTGGGTCTGCTGTGACCTCACAAGCACAGCCAGCAGCCATGAGCCTGATACTGGCCTAGGAGGCACTGAGGCTGCTGTGACCTCACAAGCACAGCCAGCAGCCAGGAGCCTGATACTGGCCTGAGAGGCATTCAGGCTGCTGTGATCTCAGAAGCACAGCCAGCAGCCATGAGCCTGATACTGGCCTCAGAGGCACTGAGGTTGCTGTGACCTCAAAATCACAGCCAGCAGCCATGAGCCTGATACTGGCCTCAGAGGCACTGAGGTTGCTGTGACCTCACAATCACAGCCAGCAGCCATGAGCCTGACACTGGCAGAGGAGGCACTGAGGCTGCTGTGACCTCACAAGCACAGCCACTAGGGAGCGATGGACACTAACTTTTGAGGCACTGAGCCTGCTGTGACCTCACAAGCACATCCAGTAGCCATGAGCCTGCCACGGCCTAGGAGGCATTCAGGCTTCTGTGATGTCACAAGCACAGCCAGCAGCCAGGAGCCTGATATTGGCATGGGAGGCACTGAGGCTGCTGTGACCTCACAAGCACAGCCAGCAGCCATGAGCCTGATATTGGCCTAGGAGGCATTGAGTCTGCTGTGACGTCACAAGCACAGCCAGCAGCCAGGAGCCTGATATTGGCCTGGGAGGCACTGAGGCTGCTGTGACCTCACAAGCACAGCCAGTAGGGGGCGATGGACACTATCCTATCAGGTACTGAGGCTGCTGTGACCTCACAAGCAGAGCCAGCAGGGGACGCTGGACACTAAACTATGAGGCACTGAGGCTGCTGTGACCTCACAAGCACAGCCAGCAGCCATGAGACTGCCACTGGCCTAGGAGGCATTCAGGCGTCTGTGACCTCAGAAGCACAGCCAGTAGCCATGAGCATGATACTGGCCTGTGAGGCACTGAGGCTGCTGTGACCTCGCAAACACAGCCAGCAGCCATGAGCATGTCACTGGCAGAGGAGGCACTGAGGCTGCTGTGACCTCACAAGCACAGCCAGCAGGGGGCACTGGAGATAATCTATCAGGCACTGAGTCTGCTGTGACCTCACAAGCAGAGCCAGCAGGGGACGCTGGACACTAAACTATGAGGTACTGAGGCTGCTGTGACCTCACAAGCACAGCCAGCAGGGAACGCTGGTCACTACACTATGAGGCACTCAGGCTACTGTGACCTCACAAGCACAGCCAGCAGCCATGAGCCTGCCACTGGCCTAGGAGGCATTGAGGCTTCTGTGACCTCAGAAGCACAGCCAGCAGCCATGAGCCTGATACTGGCCTAGGAGGCACTGAGGCTGCTGTGACCTCACAAGCACAGCCAGCAGCCATGAGCATGGCAGTGGCAGAGGAGGCACTGAGGCTGCTGTGACCTCACAAGCACAGCCAGCAGCCAGGAGCCTGATACTGGCCTGTGAGGCACTGAGGCTGGTGTGAGCTCACAAGCACAGCCAGCAGGGGGCGCTGGACACCAACTTTTGAGGCACTGAGTCTGCTGTGACCTCACAAACAGAGCCAGCAAGGGACGCTGGACACTAAACTATGAGGCACTGAGGCTGCTGTGACTTCACAAGTACAGCCAGCAGCCATGAGCCTGATACTGGCCTGTGAGGCACTGAGGCTGGTGTGAGCTCACAAGCACAGCCAGCAGGGGGCACTGGACACCAACTTTTGAGGCACTGAGTCTGCTGTGACCTCACAAACAGAGCCAGCAAGGGACGCTGGACACTAAACTATGAGGCACTGAGGCTGCTGTGACCTCACAAGCACAGCCAGCATCCATGAGCCTGCCACAGGGCTAGGAGGAATTCAGGCTGCTGTGACCTCACAAGCACAGCCAGCAGCCATGAGACTGCCCCTGGCCTGAGAGGCACTGAGACTGCTGTGACCTCAGAAGCACAGCCAGCAGCCATGAGCATGGCACTATCCACAGAGACACTGAGGCTGCTGTGACCTCAGAAGCACAGCCAGCAGCCATGAGCCTGACACTGGCAGAGGAGACACTGGGGCTGCTGTGACCTCACAAGCACAGTCAGCAGGGGGCGCTGAACACTAACATTTGAGGCACTGGGTCTGCTGTGACCTCACAAGCACAGCCAGCAGCCATGAGCCTGATACTGGCCTAGGAGGCACTGAGGCTGCTGTGACCTCACAAGCACAGCCAGCAGCCAGGAGCCTGATACTGGCCTGAGAGGCATTCAGGCTGCTGTGATCTCAGAAGCACAGCCAGCAGCCATGAGCCTGATACTGGCCTCAGAGGCACTGAGGTTGCTGTGACCTCAAAATCACAGCCAGCAGCCATGAGCCTGATACTGGCCTCAGAGGCACTGAGGTTGCTGTGACCTCAGAAGCACAGCCAGCAGCCATGAGCCTGACACTGGCAGAGGAGGCACTGAGGCTGCTGTGACCTCACAAGCACAGCCACTAGGGAGCGATGGACACTAACTTTTGAGGCACTGAGCCTGCTGTGACCTCACAAGCACATCCAGTAGCCATGAGCCTGCCACGGCCTAGGAGGCATTCAGGCTTCTGTGATGTCACAAGCACAGCCAGCAGCCAGGAGCCTGATATTGGCATGGGAGGCACTGAGGCTGCTGTGACCTCACAAGCACAGCCAGCAGCCATGAGCCTGATACTGGCCTAGGAGGCATTGAGTCTGCTGTGACGTCACAAGCACAGCCAGCAGCCAGGAGCCTGATATTGGCCTGGGAGGCACTGAGGCTGCTGTGACCTCACAAGCACAGCCAGTAGGGGGCGATGGACACTATCCTATCAGGTACTGAGGCTGCTGTGACCTCACAAGCAGAGCCAGCAGGGGACGCTGGACACTAAACTATGAGGCACTGAGGCTGCTGTGACCTCACAAGCACAGCCAGCAGCCATGAGCATGGCAGTGGCAGAGGAGGCACTGAGGCTGCTGTGACCTCACAAGCACAGCCAGCAGCCATGAGCCTGATACTGGCCTGTGAGGCACTGAGGCTGGTGTGAGCTCACAAGCACAGCCAGCAGGGGGCGCTGGACACCAACTTTTGAGGCACTGAGTCTGCTGTGACCTCACAAACAGAGCCAGCAAGGGACGCTGGACACTAAACTATGAGGCACTGAGGCTGCTGTGACTTCACAAGTACAGCCAGCAGCCATGAGCCTGATACTGGCCTGTGAGGCACTGAGGCTGGTGTGAGCTCACAAGCACAGCCAGCAGGGGGCACTGGACACCAACTTTTGAGGCACTGAGTCTGCTGTGACCTCACAAACAGAGCCAGCAAGGGACGCTGGACACTAAACTATGAGGCACTGAGGCTGCTGTGACCTCACAAGCACAGCCAGCATCCATGAGCCTGCCACAGGGCTAGGAGGAATTCAGGCTGCTGTGACCTCACAAGCACAGCCAGCAGCCATGAGACTGCCCCTGGCCTGAGAGGCACTGAGACTGCTGTGACCTCAGAAGCACAGCCAGCAGCCATGAGCATGGCACTATCCACAGAGACACTGAGGCTGCTGTGACCTCAGAAGCACAGCCAGCAGCCATGAGCCTGACACTGGCAGAGGAGACACTGGGGCTGCTGTGACCTCACAAGCACAGTCAGCAGGGGGCGCTGAACACTAACATTTGAGGCACTGGGTCTGCTGTGACCTCACAAGCACAGCCAGCAGCCATGAGCCTGATACTGGCCTAGGAGGCACTGAGGCTGCTGTGACCTCACAAGCACAGCCAGCAGCCAGGAGCCTGATACTGGCCTGAGAGGCATTCAGGCTGCTGTGATCTCAGAAGCACAGCCAGCAGCCATGAGCCTGATACTGGCCTCAGAGGCACTGAGGTTGCTGTGACCTCAAAATCACAGCCAGCAGCCATGAGCCTGACACTGGCAGAGGAGGCACTGAGGCTGCTGTGACCTCACAAGCACAGCCACTAGGGAGCGATGGACACTAACTTTTGAGGCACTGAGCCTGCTGTGACCTCACAAGCACATCCAGTAGCCATGAGCCTGCCACGGCCTAGGAGGCATTCAGGCTTCTGTGATGTCACAAGCACAGCCAGCAGCCAGGAGGCTGATATTGGCATGGGAGGCACTGAGGCTGCTGTGACCTCACAAGCACAGCCAGCAGCCATGAGCCTGATACTGGCGTAGGAGGCACTGAGGCTGCTGTGACCTCACAAGCACAGCCAGCAGCCATGAGCCTGCCACCGGCAGAGGAGGCACTGAGGCTGCTGTGACCTCACAAGCACAGCCAGCAGCCATGAGCCTGATACTGGCGTAGGAGGCACTGAGGCTGCTGTGACCTCACAAGCACAGCCAGCAGCCATGATCCTGCCACTGGCCTCAGAGGCACTGAGGCTGCTGTGACCTCACAAGCACAGCCAGCAGCCATGAGCCTGCCACGGGCCTAGGAGGCACTCAGGCTGCTGTGACGTCACAAGCACAGCCAGCAGCTATGAGCATGGCACTGGCAGATGAGGCACTGAGGCTGCTGTGACCTCACAAGCACAGCCAGCAGCCATGAGCCTGACACTGGCCTGGGAGGCACTGAGGCTGCTGTGACCTCACAAGCACAGCCAGCAGCCATGAGCCTGCCACGGGCCTAGGAGGCACTCAGGCTGCTGTGATGTCACAAGCACAGCCAGCAGCCATGAGCCTGACACTGGCAGAGGAGGCACTGCGGCTGCTGTGACCTCACAAGCACAACCAGCAGGGGGCACTGGAGATTATCTATCAGGCACTGAGGCTGCTGTGACCTCACAAGCACAGCCAGTAGGGGGCGCTGGACACTAACCCATGAGGCACTGACGCTGCTGTGACATCAGAATCACAGCCAGCAGCCGTGAGCCTGCCACGGGCCCAGGAGGCACTCAGGCTGTTGTGACGTCACAAGCACAGCCAGCAGCCAGGAGCCTGATATTGGCCTGGGAGGCACTGAGGCTGCTGTGACCTCACAAGCACAGCCACTAGGGGGCGATGGACACTAACCTATGAGGTACTGAGGCTGCTGTGACCTCAGAAGCACAGCCAGAAGCCATGAGCCTGCCACTGGCCTAGGAGGCACTGAGGCTGCTGTGACCTCACAAGCACAACCAGCAGCCATGAGCATGGCACTGGCCTAGAAGGCATTCAGGCTGCTGTGACCTCACAAGCACAGCCAGCAGCCATGAGCATGGCCGTGGCAGAGGAGGCACTGAGGCTGGTGTGACCTCACAAGCACAGCCAGCAGCCATGAGCCTGATACTGGCCTAGGAGGCACTGAGGCTGCTGTAACCTCACAAGCACAGCCAGCAGCCATGAGCTTCGCAATGGCAGAAGAGGCACTGAGGTTGCTGTGACGTCACAAGCACAGCCAGCAGCCATGAGCCTGCCACTGGCCTAGGAGGCATTCAGGCTTCTGTGACCTCAGAAGCACAGGTAGCAGCCATGAGCCTGCCACTGGTCTAGGAGGCATTCAGGCTGCTGTGACCTCACAAGCACATCCAGCAGCCATGAGCATGGTACTGGCCTGAGAGGAGCTGAGGCTGCTGTGACCTCACAAGCACAGCCAGCAGCCATGAGACTGCCACTGGCACAGGAGGCACTGAGGCTGCTGTGACGTCACAAGTACAGCCAGCAGCCATGAGCATGGCAGTGGCAAAGGAGGCACTGAGGCTGCTGTGACGTCAAAAGCACAGCCAGCAGCCATGAGCCTGCCACAGGCCTAGGAGGCATTCAGGCTGTTGTGACGTCACAAGCACAGCCAGCAGCCATGAGACTGATACTGGCCTAGGAGGCACTGAGGCTGCTGTGATCTCACAAGCACAACCAGCAGCCATGAGACTGCCACTGGCCTGTGAGGCACTGAGGCTGCTGTGACCTCACAATCACAGCCAGCAGCCATGAGCCTGATACTGGCCTGTGAGGCACTGAGGCTGTTGTGACGTCACAAACACAGCCAGCAGCCATGAGCCTGATATTGGCCTGGGAGGCACTGAGGCTGCTATGACCTCACAAGCACAGCCAGTAGGGGGCGATGGACACTAACCTATGAGGTACTGAGGCTGCTGTGACCTCACAAGCACAACCGGTAGGGGACGCTGGACACTAAACTATGAGGCACTGAGGCTGCTGTGACCTCACAAGCACAGCCAGCAGCCATGAGCCTGCCACTGGCCACAGAGGCACTAAGGCTGCTGTGACCTCACAAGCACAGCCAGCAGGGGGCACTGGACACCATCTTTTGAGGCACTGAGTCTGCTGTGAACTCACAATCACAGCCAGCAGGGGACGCTGGACACTAAACTATGAAGCACTGAGGCTGCTGTGACCTCACAAGCACAGCCAGCAGCCATGAGCCTGCCACTGGCCAAGGAGGCATTCAGGCGTCTGTGACCTCAGAAGCACTGCCAGCAGCCATGAGCCTGATACTGTCCTGAGAGGCACTGAGGCTGCTATGACCTCACAACCACAGCCAGCAGGGGGCGCTGGACACGAACCTAGGAGGCACTGAGTCTGCTGTGACCTCACAAGCAGAGCCAGCAGGGGACGCTGGACACTAAACTGTGAGGCACTGAGGCTGCGGTGACCTCACAAGCACAGCCAGCAGCCATGAGCCTGCCACGGCCTAGGAGGCACTGAGCCTGCTGTGACCTCACAAGCACAGCCAGCAGCCAGGAGCCTGATATTGGCATGGGAGGCACTGAGGTTGCTGTGACACCACAAGCACAGCCAGCAGGGGGCGCTGGACACTAACCTATGAGGCACTGAGTCTGCTGTGACCTCACAAGCACAGCCAGCAGGGGACGCTGGACATTAAACTATGAGGCACTGAGGCTGCTGTGACCTCACAAGCACAGCCAGCAGCCATGAGCCTGCCACTGGCCTAGGAGGCATTCAGGCTTCTGTGACCTCAGAAGCACAGCTAGCAGCCATGACCCTGACACTGGTCTGGGAGGCATTCAGGCTGATGTGACCTCACAAGCACAGCCAGCAGCCATGAGCCTGATACTGGCCTGAGAGGCACTGAGGCTGCTGTGACCTCACAAGCACAGCCAGTAGGGGGTGCTGCACACTAAACAATGAGGCACTTAGGCTGCTGTGACCTCACAATCACAGCCAGCAGCCATGAGCCTGCCACTGGCCAAGGAGGCATTCAGGCTTCTGTGACCTCAGAAGCACAGCCAGCAGCCATGAGCCTGACACTGGCAGAGGAGGCACTGAGGCTGCTGTGACCTCACAAGCACAACCAGCAGGGGGCACTGGAGATAATCTATCAGGCACTGAGTCTGCTGTGACCTCACAAGCACAGCCAGTAGGGGGCGATGGACACTAACCCATGAGGCACTGACGCTGCTGTGACCTCACAAGCACAGCCAGCAGCCATGAGACTGCCACTGGCAGAGGAGGCACTGAGGCTGCTGTGACGTCACAAGCACAGCCAGCGGCCATGAGCCTGCCACTGGCCTAGGAGGCACTCAGGCTGTTGTGACGTCACAAGCACAGCCAGCAGCCATGAGCCAGATATTGGCCTGGGAGGCACTGAGGCTGCTGTGACCTCACAAGCACAGCCACTAGGGGGCGATGGACACTAAACTATGAGGTACTGAGGCTGCTGTGACCTCACAAGCACAGGCAGCAGGGGACGCTGGACACTAAACTTTGAGGCACTGAGCCTGCTGTGACCTCACAATCACAGCCAGCAGCCATGAGCCTGCCACTGGCCAGAGAGGCATTGAGGCTTCTGTGACCTCACAAGCACAGCCAGCAGGGGACGCTGGACACTAAACTATGAGGCACTGAGTCTGCTGTGACCTCACAAGCACAGTCAGCAGCCATGAGCCTGACACAGGCAGAGGAGGCATTCAGGCTTCTGTGACCTCAGAAGCACAGCCAGTAGCCATGAGCCTGATAGTGGCCTATGGGGCACTGAGGCTGCTGTGACCTCACAAGCACAGCCAGCAGCCATGAGCATGGCACTATCCACGGAGACACTGAGTCTGCTGTGACCTCACAAGCACAGCCAGCCGGGGTCGCTGGACACTTAACTCTGAAGCACTGAGGCTGATGTGACCTCACAATAACAGCCAGCAGCCATGAGACTGCCACTGGCCTAGGAGGCACTGAGGCTGCTGTGACCTCACAAGCACAGCCAGCAGCCATGAGCCTGATACTGGCCTAGAAGGCACTGACGCTGCTGTGACCTCACAAGCACAGCCAGCAGCCATGAGCCTGGCACTGGCCTAGGAGGCACTGAGGCTGCTGTGACCTCACACGCACAGCTAGCAGCCATGAGCCTGATGCTGGCCTGAGAGGCACTGAGGCTGCTGTGACCTCACAAGCACAGCCAGCAGGGGGCGATGGACACTAACCTATGAGGCACTGAGTCTGCTGTGACCTCACAAGCAGAGCCAGCAGGGGACGCTGGACACTAAACTATGAGGCACTGAGGCTGCTGTGACCTCACAATCATAGTCAGCAGCCATGAGCCTGCCACTGTCAGAGGAGGCATTCAGGCTTCTGTGACCTCAGAAGCACAGCCAGCAGCCCTGACCCTGACACTGGTTTAGGAGGCATTCAGGCTGCTGTGACCTCAGAAGCACAGCCAGCAGCCAGGAGCCTGATACAGGCCTGGGAGGCACTGAGGCTGGTGTGACCTCACAAGCACAGCCAGTAGGGGATGCTGGACACTAAACTATGAGGCACTGAGGCTGCTGTGACCTCACAAGCACAGCCAGCAGCCATGAGACTGCCACTGGCCTCAGAGGCACTCAGGCTGCTGTGACCTCACAAGCACAGCCAGCAGCCATGAGACTGCCACTGGCCTCAGAGGCACTGAGGCTGCTGTGACCTCACAAGCACAGCCAGCAGCCATGAGCCTGCCACGGGCCTAGGGGGCGCTGAGTCTGGTGTGACCTCACAAGCACAGACAACAGCCAGGAGCCTGATATTGGCTTGGGAGGCACTGAGGCTGCTGTGACCTCACAAGTACAGCCAGCAGGGGGCGCTGGACACTTACCTATGAGGCACTGAGTCTGCTGTGACCTCACAAGCACAGTCAGCAGCCATGAGCCTGACACAGGCAGAGGAGGCATTCAGGCTTCTGTGACCTCAGAAGCACAGCCAGTAGCCATGAGCCTGATAGTGGCCTATGGGGCACTGAGGCTGCTGTGACCTCACAAGCACAGCCAGCAGCCATGAGCATGGCACTATCCACGGAGACACTGAGTCTGCTGTGACCTCACAAGCACAGCCAGCAGCCATGAGACTGCCACTGGCCTACGAGACACTGAGTCTGCTGTGACGTTACAAGGACATCCACCCGGGGGCACTGGACACTACCCAACGAGGGACTGAAGCTGCTGTGCTCACTGTCACTGACATGGGTGAGGAAACAAACTCTCCTTCATTTACAAAGCAAAGCAAAGATTCCTTTTGCAATTAAAAAAATAATGTAATGCCAAGCCTATATTCCCTGGGAGGCTCAGGCATTACCACAGTCACAGGCAGGGAACCAGGGTCCTTTCTGGTTTTAAAATCCAGCATGTTTCATCCAGGGGCCACGCATCCCCCACAGAGGCACCCATCCCTCCGGCACCAGGAGATCATGGGCTGGGTGCCCAAGGACAGATGCCCACCCGGCCGGCTGTGGCACCCCACCACCACCAGAGGCCTGCACCCTGTGTCAATGGCCCCTCGGAGGCTCTGGCGTAGCCTAAGGAGAGTGGGGAGAGCAGCGAGGTGGGCTTTGCATCATGGAGGAAATGCAGTTTCTGCTGGGGACCCTCCTGGGCACACAGGCAGCCCTTGCCCTGCCCCGGATGCAGCTGACTCTGGGGGGGCCCTCGTGGGGCCTGTGGAGCACAACTGCAGCCTGCCCTTCCTGAGAGCGGGCAAGGCACTCCCTGTCCGCAAAGTCACCCCCTTGGCCAAGCAACCTGTGGCTCCGGCATCCTCTTTCCCTTTCCGACACGAAGCTCTCGCTGGCCCAGCCCTGCCGGGGGGCAGGATGCCCGGGACATCCCCGACGCCCAGGCGGGACAGGCAAAGGAGCTGGGGCCAGGCAGCGCCCAGTGCGGGCAGTGCTGCCCTCACGCGACATGGCCGCCACCACCAGCCTCCCACAGCAGGGAAGCCACCGGCTGCCCTCCCCTAAGATGGCGGCCACTGCCCCACCCCACTGGGTGCTGACAGCCCCACCCCTGTCGCCATGGGGACGGCCCAGCCCAAGGCAGAGCCGCCATGTTGGCTGCGCCCTGCAGCTGCTGAGGGGCAGGGAGAGAGCTGGAGGCAGGGCGGGCCAGGGCCGGGGGCCGGGCTGAAGGGGCGGGGGATGTTTGGGGCCAGAGACCCTCCAGGACCCCACACACCACCCAGAATGCCCCGCCACCCCAGGGCACCTGAGAAACCCCCTCAGGCTCCCACACCCTCACTGCTCCCCCCAGTTTGCCGCCCTGGGCCTAAGGGCGCGATTCTTTGTGTTATAAGGAGGACAGCTCAGTTAGGCATACATGGACCTTGAATTCTTTTGCCAAATTGGCAATTCATACCTAGAAAGGAAACATTTTGATTTAATGTTTCTTTTAGGGCTTTAGCAGTTCTAGGATGTCCTTGATTAAAGAATGCTTCTTCTCAGAAAATAGAGATAGAGGTTACCCTGATCTTCCTACCCCAGGCTTTGGGGTATCCAGTGCACCGTGACAGTGGGAGGCCGGGTCCATCGTGGGGAAAGGCGGTGCCGCGGCAGGGTGAGAGGGTCAGAGCTGGAAAGCACTGAAACAGCGCAGTACTGCTGGAGCTCTGGTTTGGTGGCCACTTCTGCTCCAGGACTCACCCACACAGTGTCCATTAGGCAGCTGTTTACTGTTTTCCTGCTTGTTTGTGTGCTGAAACATTTTGCTTAGAACGGAGGATTTTGAGTTCTTTATTTACAGCTTCTCATTCAGACTTTACTACTAAGGGTTTCTCCTAGGGAGATTATGACTTAGTACTTCATTGCATAGTGCTCACAGCTCACACTTTATCATTCAGGGTCTAAAATTTCAGCCACTGATTAGAGGTCAAGGTTTAAAATGTGACAACCCATAAATATGAAACCTCTAAGTGTAGTTTGTGTTCTAGGGTTTACAGTCCATTGCTTCGAGTTCAGGGTTTGTGGCTTACTGTTAAATAGAAAGTCTAAACCATTAGATGAAGAACTGTAAGCCTTGAGCGCCAAATGATAAACTGTAAATACCTATGTGGGATTTGTCACTTTCCACTCTGCCACCCAGCATGCAGCTCTGTGGTCTGAGGTCTAGGCTCTGCTCTAGGTGCCAGAGTAGAACTGCAGACAGCTAGGGCCAGGGGTTTCCCGCTAGAGTATCAAAGCTGATGCTTATCCCCAAGGGAAAAAAGAGGGGAGTCCAATGCCAGCTGGGTGACTTAGCCACACCCATGGCCTTGTCCAAGCAACAGCAGAAGCCAATCAGTTGGATGACTGCCAGTCCAGTAACTACTCTTCAGGTGCCTTGGAGAGCTGAGGAAGCATACTGGTACTTGGGCCCATGGCTAGTCCGCTCCTAGCTGTTGTTTGTGCGTATTAATGAATAAAGAGTTGCTTTGATCTCCAAACTTGGCTCTGTGGTTTCTGTGGTCTCTGCACACAGGAAAAAGTGCCTGAACACAGTGCCCTGGGGAGGAGGTTACACAATGTTTCTGGAGGATGAGGCAGCCTGCCCTTAGATCTCTCCCACTATTTCGGGTGCCCTTGGACAGCCCCAGTGTTGTTTACAAGGCCTCAGGAGCCTTCCATATGGATTTCCATGGATGTTTGAGACTGTTGGAGGCTTTTCCCACTGCCCTGGAGACAGCTAGGGTCCCTCCAGGGCGGTAGGAGGGCCCAGATGCCCTCCTGATGCTCCCTGAGCTGCTCTCGGCACCCCAGCAGTGTTTCGGAGCACTCTGGGGACAGTGGGGTTTTCCATACCCATGGCTCCCACTGTCCCAGTACTGGGTGGGGGATGTTTCCCATCTCTGGTGGGATCAGGCAGGGTTTTACAGGAAGGCTGGGACTGTCCCTGTTGGCAGTGGTGCAGGGCAGACCCACGCTGGGTGCAGGCCCACAGTGCTGTGTGCTGGGCAGCTGGAGAAAGCAGAGGGGGTTGGCCTGAGCAGTGCAATGTGGGGCAGGTCTGGGGTGACAGGAGGGATGGGGGGGCTGTGGTGGCTCTCAGTAGCAGTGCCTTTGTCTGGGGCTGGGAAGGCAGCAACCTGGAGCAGAGGATCACTGGGACCACAAAGGACCACTGAGAGGAGGGGAAGCAGTGGGAGAGGAGGGTCATGAGAAGCATGAGTTTTAACAAGCTTTTCCTTTTCTAGTCTCCTATAGGCTTGTCCAGTGGACATGCAATTCCCTCACCGTGAAGACTGGATGGCTGCAGCAGGGTGGTTCTGCTTCCAGATCCCTCCATCTTCAGGTCCTCTGTGGCATGCCCTTCTCGCTAGTGTCTCAGCTGCTCGTGCCACGGTAGAAGCTGGGCAGTCAGGCCAGACTGAGGCCAGAGCAGTCTGGCCAGAATATTTCCGTAATGTCCATTGGACACTGCAGACTTTGGGAATGGAAAGAGAGCATGGGTCACTCCTGCTTGGGGAGGCACACTGGGATCTCCTCCGTGGTCTCAGCTTGCCTCACATGGAAACAGTGCTGTGTGTAGTGGTGGAAGAGGTGCCTGTCCCAAGGGGAGTCATGAGACAGGCTGTTTCCCTAAGCCTATTGTCCTGTTCTCCTGTGGCAGCATCATTGGAAAGCTTTGTGTATTTGTTTGGCCAGTAGCCCCACTACACTGCACAAATCAAAGAGCGGATCTGTTGTGTGGCACCCAAGGGAGTCTTAACAGTGTGAGCAGTGCTTGTGAGTGAGGAGAAGTGTGAAGCCAGATGAAGTGAGTAGAGAGAGGGATTTGGAGAGACAGGGTTGGGCTGTGGATTGCAGTGGATTGCGAAGAAAGAAGGCCTTGCACACTGGTTGGAGAAAGAGTTGGGGAGCAGACAAAAAGCCAAGGTTAGTAAGCATCTGGACAGTTTCCTGGTGCTGTATCTTTTCAGTTGCTTCACGTACTATGGTGGTGAGCTGGACAGCGTTGAACTGGACTTTCTGCCTGTCCTATGATGAGATTAAGCTACATGAAACCTGTCCTCCAGGGATATTTGCTTTTTGGCACTCACATTACTGACATGCATGGCTTCCCAAGGACCGTTCTGGGTGGGTCCTGGTGCACGAGCAGTGATTGCTGAGTTGTGTGCTGGGCCGACACTACTGCTGAGAGAGCTGGGTTTGGCTTCTCAGAGGTAAGAAGTGGGGTCTGAGTGGGAAGGTGTTCAGGAAGTCCCTCAGAGGGTCCTTTGCTTCATCAGGAATGTGTACAACCCTGTAGTCTCTGTCTGCACACAGCAGCCACTGCCTTCTCAGATGTGACCTGAGTTAACAAAAGCCGTTGTTAATGCTAGTGTGTGCTAGCAGCCTTGCACAGATTCAGCAGCCTTTCAGCCTCCTGAATTTATTAATTCTCATGCATTCCATGTCACTACTCATCGCTGCAGCTAACCAGTCTCTGGGTGACTGTGGCCCATTGCCTCTCAGCACATGCTTTTCCTCTCTTTGGCCTGCTGTATTCTGCTTCCTGCATTTCCATCCACACCCTCAGGTACCTAGAGAGCCCATTCGCAGAATCACAGAATCCCTGGAGTTGGAAAGGACCCCTGGAGATCATCTAGTCCAATCCTCCCGCTCAAAACAGAGACCCATAGAATAGGTTGCTCTCAACTGTGTCTACTTGGGGTTGGAACGTCTCCAGCAATGGAGACTCCACAACCTCTCTGGGCAACCTGTTCCAGTGCTCAGACAAAGTTCTTTCTTATGTCTAAACAGAATTACTTGTATTTCAGGTTGTGTCCATTTCCTCTTGTCCTGTCACTAGCTATCACTGAGAAGAGTCCAGCCCCATCTTCCTTACTATCCCTGCATCAGATATTTATACATATGGATAAGGTACCCTCCCCCCCCCCGCCCAAGCCTTCTCTTCTCCAGGCTAAGCAATTCCAGCTCTCTCAGCCTTTCCTTATATGTCAGATGCTCCAGTCCCTTCATCATCTGTGTAGCCTTTTGCTGGACTCACCCCAGTAGGCCCACGTCTTTCTTGTACTGGGGAGCCCAGACCTGGACACGGCAGTCCTACGAGGTCTGAGCAGAGGGGAAGGATCACCTCCCTTGACCTGCTGGCAACGTTGGCCTTCCTTGCTGCAACAGCACATTGCATTGCATACACTAATACAGAACGGTCTTCTATGAAATCCCTTCCTCTCGGATTACAAGTTACAGCTGTCATACCATTAATATCACTCAGAGTGGACATGACTGCTGATATTCACTTTGGTGTTATTTTCATTATATTTACTTGTAACCATGAGCATAAGCATTTTTACCTTGTTATGATTATCATAACTGATAAAGCCATACGTACAAGTGTAATTAACCATTCAACAGGGTGCCTTAAAAGATACAGAGCAGTAATTCCCTTAAGGATCCATCCCTTAAAAACTGACCCCAAATATCTCCCCGTAACAGGCAGACAATGGTGGGATGTTTCCCTTTCCACATATAATTAATCTATTTGCCAGGACATTCTCTTTTACTGTGAGTAAAATTATACTTACAACTTACCTTTTCCAGGACACGGGTAACATCCTACCTTGTCACATCACCTAATTTAGCTCAGATACATAAACAGTGCTATTTCCTGTCATTACTGCAAGAGGTAGTGTGCGATTATGATGTTCAAACCAGTTCCATCCCTCTTGCTGTTGACAGCAACAACTTCATCTGACCCACAATTTTTGCCTGGCCTACCCCTGTTCTTAGCCTTCTTGTCTTCTTGGAGGATGTTTCACACACTAGCAGTTGTCTCCGAAGTCTGGGCCAAGGTTATGCGGCTGCGCCACATCAGAGCTGGGCTTCAGATCCTTCAAATGCAGGCAGCTAAACAGGCAGGAGGAGAGAGTGGTGGAGAGAAAAAGCAGAGGGGAACTGTACAGAATTGTCTATAGGCCTGACAGAAGTCCCTGCTTCCAGTCTGAGTCTCCACTCCTTCACATTGCACCATCATTCTAGGATCTTTGGCTACAGTCACCCACAAAATAACAACTTGCTATGGCTCTCTGTATTGTTAGAGTGCATAGTTAGACGCAGCTAACTAGACAGAGGTTTTATTACAGGTGAGCTAGCTAACCACAAATAATCTTATTGGAGGAATTACTGGTTATTCCAGTTAGAGCAAAGTAAAGTTCCAAGCAAGCAAAAACCTGACACGCCTGGCCGGCAAAGTTAGCTTAATACAGGGCCTGTGGCCCTGCTAGCAATGGCAAGGCCATATTCACTGGCCTACTGGTTGTTGTTCCCCTTCTCCTTTGGTAGTCCAGGAATCACAGGTCCAGCAAGGATGTTGTAAACTGTCCTATTGCTCAAGGCTCCCAATCAGGAGCAAACAGAGCATCTTCTTGGAGGCACTGGTTTTCTCCTATCATCTGGTTTGCCTCGTGATGACTCATTAAGGTCTTGAGGTAGCCTGTAGTTCTTCTGGGCAGTGTAGGGTCATTACCTGATTTGCTACATGTCTGTCATTAACACAAAAACTAATACAACAGCTAAAATCCTTGCTGTAGGAGGTAGAGCCAAGTTAAAAATGCTGGCAATTGCAGGAACCCTCTCTGAGTCCAACAGAGCGAGCCATACACAGCACATCCTAGAGCTCAAGGCCAGCAACTGCTACCGCCCAAGTTCTTCTGGCAGTATCTCAACTGTGGGCATCTCAGCTCCTCAGACTTGCCTCAGTTTCCACTGTGGCATTGTAGCTTGGTCAGTTATTGGCTGTTGATGGAGCTGTATTAAAATCTGTCGTCTCACAAAAGATGATAACGCGCAAGCCACAAGCTTGTCCCACCCTTTGTTTCTGAGGGATAATGATTTGCTGTGGGTGGGAAGGAGGGGGAGTTAAAACTAAATAGCCTGTGGAGGTATCTTTAAGAAATGTTGTGTGTCCTTATTTTTGGTGCAGCTGTGATCTGCCCCTTCTTCAATTAAGGCACAAGCAAGAAGATCCAGTTGCTGTAATGCTTGTACCCCTTCCCCCCTTCGTTAATATTAATGACCACTGTGCCACTTGGGCAGATGACACTGCCTACTGAAAACTACAGACTTCTAGACTGGATTACCACTGGACTAGAACAGCCAGCTGGACTATTCAAGCCTCAAAGATTGTCACAATCCCACCTGCTGCATAACCTTCTCACAGCTGGAGGATTTCTGTCACAAAGGGGACATGGTTCCTGTGCTACTGCTACCCCTTTTTCCTTCACTATTGTTTTGTAGCAGTCCTGCTCCCACAGAATCAGCCGCTCTTGAAATCCTTATCGCAAAAGACTTTCCTTGCACTCAGAATTCTAATGCAGGAACTTCTTTTTAAAGAAGTGTCTTTCAGTGTGGTTCAAACATCAGCATATTCCTTGCCCCAAGTCCTTCACTGTTTCTCTGAACAGTGTTTTAAATTGTCACTGACTAGGAGGAGCTTTTATTTCACTCGAGACCTTAAGCTTGCTTTCTGTTACCTATCAATTTCTCTGTTTCTCCGACCACCATTCCCAAGTAATTAACCTGGGGTTGCACTAACAGGGCTTTGGTCAAATTGATCTCTTAATTTTAAAACTCAGATACTTTTCCCCCATACTACTTCTTCTGTGCCTCCGGTCACTAGAATATCATCTAAAGAATACCTTGGTTTCTTACAGCCCTTAAAACATAGTCTTTTGTAAATGCACAAAATCACACACAAAAATATATATACATGTGTATATACCGGCATGCACTTTATGTTATCTATACAGACCTTACCTTATGTGATGGTGTTCCATTAATCATGGTCTGTATTCACAGCAGTATTAAGAAGACATTGATGCTCACCAAGAGAAACAGAGGACCTCATCTGGAGATGGAGACACTTTTCAGTTGGATCCATTTGCTTTTACTGCCTCAGTTTGTATGTATTTTTCCCTTTTAACTTCAGCCACGACAATTAGCCTCTAAAGAAGATCTTATATGCTTCTTTTTAATGTATGCATATAGGATAATAAAACAAACGTGGTGACAAAAAGCTAAGCAACATACGGGTTTGAATATCCATAGGGCTGGAATGGATTACTTGTTCTTCTGTGCTACAACTGGAAGACAAAAATAACAAAAGATTGTTATTAGTAGTTATCTTAGTTACCCAAGCTGGAACATCTCCCTCCCTCAGAGTTTCTGGTGATAGTCAAGGTCTGCTAAGCTGTGGTTTTGCTTCCTTCACTTTATCCAGTTCATTAGCTATTGTTCATAAACAACTGCTCACCAGTCTTCCATCTGTGTTATCCATCAGTGTTTGTTATCCACTGGCTCCTTCTCTTCTACACAGCAAAGAGATAAGGTTCATACTTCTATTTAAATTGCCACTATTTACACGTATGCATAAATTTTGACCATCTTCTTTTTCTTCTTTCTTCTCTAAAAGGTTTTAAAACATGGCTTCCCATTATGTTACAGAGTTAACTTTGGGGGAACATTAATACAGCACTTCTGTTTTGGTTACTGGATAGGTATGAGTATCCTCCACTACTCTTGATATCCTTCCTAGATCCCTCCTATACTTGCAGGCCCTTGCTTCAAAGAACATGACTGAAATCAGTTCTATCACTAGGTCTAGCCGCTTCTCTTCAAGTTGTCCTTTGGAGAGCTACCCTGGAAAGAAACCCTAAAAAATACCTAGAGAGGCCTTGAGGTTTCTATATTTCGGGTCACTTTTCCAAAGCTTTTACTGTGAGTAATAATGGAACCACTTCTGGGATATTTTGGTTACATTTCTGTGTTACTTAAGCCTGAACTTAATTGTGTCAGCCACAGCCTGCACCTCATAGATACTTTTTTTTTTTAATATATCGATGGATGTGTTAGTGTCCAGTAGGCGCCAGGGGGCTCTTCATTTCTTGACCACCCAGCAAAGTTTTCAAATTAATACTTACAGGGTCATTTAAATTTAGTTTTAAACGACTAATATTCTTAAGTTTACAAATTGACCACTATTCCATTTTGAGTATGAACACTGATGACTAAATTGTCTTTAGTAAATGACACAGAGCACAAGCGCTAGTCAGTTTAGCTAGTTCATTTCCATTTAACTCCTAATTTAAAACTCCTAATTTGAAAGTGCCATGCTCCAGTCCACGGCAGTGCTTCTTTTTCATGATCTGAGATCTGGAGGCTGTGGAGGGAGCAGAGCTCCTGGAGTTGGGGTAATGGCCTGCATCTACAGGGTGAGCTGGGGAGTGTCGGGGTCATATCGAGGCATGTACTAGCAGGGCAGTACAGGTTTGGGCACAGTGCCTGAGGCCACGGGCTGTATGTGTTTTCAGAGGGGTTCTGGCTTGGCTGTTTTCCCCTGCCCAAGGGCATGAATCAATCAGTGGGAGGGAGCTGCACTGCTGGGAAGGAAACAAAGTAGGACTGTATGCAACGTCTTGCAGGAAAGGGCAGTTTTACAGTCCTGCACTTGCCTGTTTTCCCACTAAAAGCACCTAGGAAGCACCCCGAGCACGTCAGAGACATCAGCTGTGGTCCACTGGACAAGTTCCAGAGTGATTCCTGGGTTTGGGGTGTTTGGCTGAAAGACAGGTGAATGCAGGTACCGGTGGGTCTGCTGTGCTTTTCGAGGCAAACATGGCATGGTGTGAGGGGCTGGGGATTTCTGCAGCAAAGGTGGCTGCCCGGGGATGAAGGTGGAGGGCGAGAGCATGGGGATACAGAGTGGGACTTTTCAGGGGAGCCAAAGGAGCAAGGAGGTTAATATATATGGGGGCGGGGGGGAATGAAGAGGATGAGGACTGTGGTGGTGGTCAAGGATCACCTGGCAGCCTTCAGTGCAGCCCAACTAGGTATGGTGTTACTCTGAAGAGCAGAAAAGTGTAAGGATCATAGTGCTGTGATTGTACTAAGCTGTGTGGCTCTTAGTTGCAGGTGTGTGTTAGTACATGAAACATCATGATAGAAAACAGTTATTTTTTTAACTGTGAAACAGAATTCCGAGCTTTCCTTGTGGTTCTGTAGCAAACAGGCCTCATCCCTAAAAACCGCTGTAGCTGACCTGCTTTTTGTTTAGGAATTATGTAGGTGAGATAATGAGAAGCTACTGCTGGCAGAGTAAGCATGATTCTGTACATCTCAGACGGTACTGGCCATCTTTACTACCTCTGTGTGTATGATGCAAGAGAATTTGTCTTACTTGCAGAGTCCAGGGGTGAGGGTTACTTTCCTAGAATCTGTTCAAGTCTGTTATAGAGAGGGTGGTCTTTAGTAACCCAGAGACACAGAAGCAGCGAAAAAAGGCGCGCTTGAGCAGAGGAATAAAAATGGGACGATGCGGGCGGGATGGGGGTGCATCGCAGAGGAGACAAAGAAGAGGCTCTAGGCTGCAGAAGCCAAAGATGGAGCCACAGGACAAAGTTCAAAGGGACAGAGACGCGGCAGCCACGGAAGGTCCGAGTGGCAGGTCCACATCGAGCGACGGACAGCCACCTGGGAAGAACTGCGCGAGGCTAAATGCAGGGTGGCGGGCTCGTGCCCGGGGCGAGGGACCAGGTGGTGGTGGCGCTCCAAGTACTCACCGCTCTGTGGTGGACTGGAGCTGCCCCAGCCGCAGGTGGCAAAGCTCCTCCTGTCCCATGTTTGAGCAGGCACTTACTTTAGTGGGGGTGAAAGCGCTCCTGCGGCTCTGCCTCTGCCTAGTCTGGGCTCAACTTGCCGGGGAGGCAAACCACAAGCAGCAGGGCGGAGGTGAGGGCAAGCGTGTGAGCCTCGGCCACGCCAGGGCGGCGGGCAGCGCACTGCCGGGGGCCTCGGAGGAGAGGGGCCGTGAGGGCAGGGCTGGGGGGCTGCGGGGGCAGGGCTGGAGGCGTGGAGCTCCGCGCGCCAGGACAACAGGGACATCGGTGCCGCGCAGAAAGGCTTCCCCGGGGGACTCGGTACCTAGCAGAAAGGCTTCCCCCGGGGGACTCGGTGCCGCGCAGAAAGGCTTCCCCGGGGGACTCGGTACCTAGCAGAAAGGCTTCCCCCGGGGGACTCGGTGCCGCGCAGAAAGGCTTCCCCGGGGGACTCGGTACCTAGCAGAAAGGCTTCCCCCGGGGGACTCGGTGCCGCGCAGAAAGGCTTCCCCGGGGGACTCGGTACCTAGCAGAAAGGCTTCCCCCGGGGGACTCGGTGCCGCGCAGAAAGGCTTCCCCGGGGGACTCGGTACCTAGCAGAAAGGCTTCCCCCGGGGGACTCGGTGCCGCGCAGAAAGACTTCCCCGGGGGACTCGGTACCTAGCAGAAAGGCTTCCCCCGGGGGACTCGGTACCTAGCAGAAAGGCTTCCCCGGGGCTCTCGGTGCCGCGCAGAAAGGCTTCCCCCGGGGCTCTCGGTGCCGCGCAGAAAGGCTTCCCCCGGGGGGCACTCGGTAGCTCACACAAAGTCTTCCCCGGGGGACTCGGTGCCAAGCAGAAAGGCTTCCCCCGGGGTCTCGGTACCTAGCAGAAAGGCTTCCCCGGGGAACTAGGTGCAAGCAGAAAGGCTTCCCCGGGGCACTCGGTGCAAGCAGAAAGGCTTCCCCCTGGGACTGGGTACCAAGCAGAAAGGCTTCCCCCGGGGGACTCGGTACCTAGCAGAAAGGCTTCCCCCGGGGCACTCGGGAGCTCACACAAAGGCTTCCCCGGGAGCCTCGGTACGTCCCAGGAAGGCTTCCCAGGAAGGCTTCCCCTGGGCACCTCGGAATGCCACAGCAGAATTCCCCCCGGGGACCTGGCAGCGCTCAGACTCCTGAATGCTCAGAAAGCATTCACCCCAGGACAGCCTGTGCTTCGGAAAAGTGTGACCTCCCGTAAAAGACCCCGTCCTTCTGCGCCTGGTGCCTCTGGCCAGGCCGCTTCCACCTGCTTGCTGTCCTGTGCCTGCGTGTGCTCGGACAAGGCCCGGCAGGTCTGGCCCTGCTGGTACCAGCTGCTGGAGAATGCACTGCCCGCCAGTCTGAACAGCCTCTAGCACTGATGGCTGTGTTGCAGTCCAGCACATTCAAGGCGCATGTCACTGCGATTAGGCTTTGCCAACCCATGAAGGCTAGCCCACCCGCAAAGCTCCACTGAAGCTGAGGGATTTGTTCTGGCTTCAGGTTTGATAGCAGAGGAACAGTGTTGGGAAGCTACACGTTCAGTGTCACGACCTACAGCGGGAATGACCAGGGAGCACAGTGTCTGTATTAGCCCCGCTGCTCCGACCCCTCTCAAGGATATGCTACTTTTGAAGCCTGGGCACAGCACTGCCCGTTACAAGGAGCCCCTACATTCCCACAGAAGATGCGATTGCAGCTGGGACTGTCCTGACTTATTGAAGTGGAGGCTCGTGGGTGTCTCAAGAGAGACATCAGCTGATACCAGGGGAAGATATCCACTATGTATCCAGCTGATGGGAATGGCTCTCCAGAAATACCCAGCTCTCTCCCCTGACTACAGGCTTTGACAGAGAAAGCGACCTTTTAGAGGCTGGCCCTTTCTCTGGCCAGATGCCTACAAGGAGCTGAAATGAAGGCCCCAATTAAACACGAGTGGTGCAAGATGCCTCTTTCATCCCTGCACATAGTCCTCAGAGCTCACCCACCTCCTGCTGCAGTGCCATCCCGATCTTTCCCTCCTCCAAGCAGAGCACCCCCTGGGACTGATGGCAAAAGGCAACCTTGCCACAGTTGTCCTGTTCCCCCTTTGGGGATTTACAGACCACCCAAAGAGGCAGGTTATCCTCCTAATGTCTTTGTGTGCACCTGTGCCTCCCTCTCAACAGCTGCCAGCATTTTCTATGCACTGCTGTTTTCATGTCTTTACGGCCCAATTCACGGCACTCCATGTGCTGTCCGAAAAGCAGATTCGTTGCCCGATGTGCAATAAGCCAAGAATTACACACATTTACATACAATTATAATATTGCTTGCACACCATTTTACTACTATGCATGCTCAGGGGAGGGGTCGTCACCCGAGCGCGGGTCTTTTTGGCCTATGGGTATGATTTTTTGTGTTATAATGAGGACAGTTCAGTTAGGCATACATGGACCTTGAATTCTTTTGCCAAATTGGCAATACACACCTAGAAAGGAAACATTTTGATTTAATGTTTCTTTTAGGGCTTTAGCAGTTCTAGGATGTCCTTGATTAAAGAATGCTTCTTCTCAGAAAATAGAGATAGAGGTTACCGTGATCTTCCTACCACAGGCTTTGGGATATCCAGTGCACTGTGACGGTGGGAGGCCAGGTCCATCGTGGGGAAAGGCGGTGCCCCAGCGGGGTGAGAGGGTCAGAGCGGGGAAGCACCAAAACAGCGCGGTACTGCTGGAGCTCTGGTTTGGTGGCCGCTTCTGCCCCAGCACTCACACAAACAGTGTCCATCAGGCAGCTGCACTCAAGGTGCCCACTGTCCATGTTGCCACTTTCTCCTCTGGTGAGCAAACAAGCCTGCCACACCGCTTAGCAGGCTAGTGCCGGCGCTTGGCTGAGCACACTGCCTATGCACGCTGCAGAGTGCTGAGTGCTCTAGAGCTGCCGAGGATGCTTGCTGTGGCCTGCTGCCAGATTGGAGATAGTGAGGCGCACGTTCTCAGCTCTGAGGTGTAATTCCCATGTTCAAACCATTCCCCAAGTTCCCCGGGTATCTCAAGGGAGTCTCATCCAAGACGCCGTTCCCAGATTTCAGCACCTCAGTTCACAGGTACGTGATTATGCCAAGATGGCTGTCTACAAAGTCCTTGCAATCATACAGAAGCAGTTAGAAGAAGAAAATAATCAAAAGGCAGATGCTTTGTGGGGCAGGCCAGAGGAAGACGACACAGGATCGTAGATTCCATCTTAGGTCGGTGCCGTCAGCGCCTGACTGCCTTGCCTTCAGACCCACATTTTGCAAGGTGTGTGGCAGAAAAGCGGACACCGTCTGGAAAGGAGGCCTCTCCTGCTCGGGGCACACTCAGGCCACAGGGAAGGAAAATACCTGTGAGAAAGTTAGAAAAGATTCAGCCAAGAACCATCTTGCCACCTATCATATCCCTGGAATGGCCGTTTACTCAGAGAAAGAAACACAAAGTGAAAAGGAAGTGCTTTGTAATTTCCTCCCCTCTGAACTATGGAAATATGGACATCTCTGTGGCTGTCCAGGGACCTGCAAAGAGCCTGAGAGAGCCTGGAACAGCCCCATGCATTGCAAGGCAGTCCAAGAGACACTGTGTAACTGCCTTGCCAGGTCACTGCATTCGGGTAACTTTTACGGTGTGCAAAGAGCTCCGCACCACAGCGTTCAGAGCCCTGCCCTGAGCTTCTGACTGACTGAAAGCCAAGTGTCCCAACATCATCTCCTGCAGCGCTTGCCGCGCTGCTGCCAGATGCCCTGGCAGGGTGCCCGGGAGGGCGTGTGTGTGGTGTCCCTGCAGCCCCTCGGTGACATGGCCTGAGGTCACAGAGGGGGGTCCCACCTCACAGCCGCAGCTCCCCTCTTCCCACGGTGCCCCCAGCCTCTCCCCACTTGTCCCAGCAAGGCCGGGGGAGCCCAGGCACTGCCGCTGCTCTCGCCCCCACGCTGCTGGGCAGGAGCCGCTGTGCTGGGAGCCAGAGCAGGCAGTGCGACAGCACTGGGGGTGGTCTGCTGAGGTGCAGAGGAGCAGGCCGGAGGGCAGCAGTTGCTGTGCCACCCTCCTGCTGACTTGGCCGCTCAGGTTTTCTCCCTTCTCGGAGGGCTGTTTCTTGCCTCAGGACTGCTTCCAGCTGTCCTCCTCTGTGCCAGAGGCAGGATCCTGTGGGAAGAAAGAGAGAGTCTGCAGGAAGGGGAGCTGGAGATGAGGAGAAAGGTAAGAGGCAGGAACAAATCACCCTTGATTTAGGAGTGCACGCGTGGGCCTTTGGAGAGCTCCAGCCACAAGCAGCGCTTTATAAACCAGTGGAGAAGCTTAGCAGTGGGAAACAGAGCAAGGTGCAGCTGCTGTGTGGAGAAGGTGTCCCCTACATAGTACACCAACCTGAAGAAGGCGACTCAGGACAAACTGAAATCACCATCAGCTGTCATTCCTGAGGAAGTCCCTAGAGAATGTGAGAGGTGGCTGCAAGCTCTGGGTGTACTACAAGGCCTGCAAGCACTGCCAAGGCACAACCACTGATATGGCCGAGTGTGTTCAGCATGCCCTGCCCCCAAACAGGAAATCTTTCCATAGAGCTGTAGGGTTCGGATTGCTGTGCTGGAGCCTCACACGCGTACCTGTGTTCTTTTGCCCCGGGGGGCTGCTCAGGAGAGGAAGGAGAAAGAGCTGCTGCTTCTGCTGCGACTCAAGGAGGACATGGAGCAGGAAGCGAGAGCTGAGGAAGTGCAGAAGCAAAGGAGACAGGTGAAAGCCCGAAAGGCACGTGAAGGAGCATTCTTTTCAGCTTGTAGGTGGCAGAGAAGAGAGCGACTACTGACAAAAATCCGCAGGGTGTCTAAAAGAGGCGCCAAGTGTGCTTTGGAGCCCTGAGATGCCCCTTAGAGCTGACCGCACCTGGGAAGGCTGCAGGGGCTGGAGGGCCAAAGTGGGGCAGGTTGGTGGCGGGAGCTGCACAGGTTTGTTGTGCTCCAAAGGGGAGGGTGAGAAAGAGACAGCTAGGGAAATGCTTGTGTCCCTCCCAAAGTGGCCTAAACTAGGAGAGGAACTGTGGGCCTTTCCAGATGGGTACTGTAACTATGCCTCTTCAGACCGTGTGTCTTGTTCCCCGGCAGCTCAGTGGGGCAGGAGGCCTCGGCGTTTCAACCTGCGGTCAGACGATGCTGTTCAGGGCAGCTCAGTCGGCACATGGCCATTGGATTTCTGTACATCCTTTTTAGTTCTTTTCTTTTTTTGTTTGTTTGTTTGTTTGTTTGTTTTTCCTTGGAAGTGGATTCAGCAAGGGATTGCTCCCAAGACAAACAAAGACACGGCAGGAAATGTGTTGAGGCTTGGGGTGGCAGTTTCTGTCTCAGACAGAAAAGAGTGCCCATAAACGTGTGCAGGATGCTTGATGGAGCATCTCTAGGCAAAAGAACCCTCGGGGTAATCTACTCTTCGCTGCTTTTCTTCAATATTGTAGAAGCAACTCTTGCTGGAGAAAAAAATGGCATATCACCTCAAAAAGGGGCAAGACCTTCTTTCCTCCAGTGCGGAGGCGGACGTTCCTGGGAAATATTTGGGCAAGTTGCTGTCTCGGGACCCACTGCCTGAAGCCAGAGGTACTTGTAATGCAACTGTTTTGTGGCACTAGCTCTTGCTCCTCTCTCCCAGGTCAGCAGAGACGCCTGCTCTCGCTTCCAAAGCTTTAGCCTCTGGAGGCATGGAGTGAGTTGCGAGCGGTTGGGACTGCCGCTCTTTTTAGGGCTTTGAGAGATTCTCGGGGCAGGCTGGGTGAACGAAAGCCAGCCCACAGAGCTGTCTTGGGGCTTCTTACCCTCGCGCTTCAGGAATGTGCTCCTGCCACGTGTACGTGACACGCAGTTTGCACACTCTCTGGTTCGCGGGTATGAATTTCCTGCACTTTCCCACACACGCAAAGCCTGCCCTGCCCCACCCGCAAAGAGGCAAAGCCAAGCCTGGAAGTCAACTCTTTTCCTACGGACCATCTGTAGGCTGAGCACAGGTCTCTGCTATGGTGGTGGTATGGTGGCTAACCATGGGATTTGGTGTAGCAGTCCCCGACTCTGCTCAGCGCTGAGTCACAGCTCCTGCCCTGGGAAGGTGTGGGCAAGCTTGAGCAGATCTCTTTGAGCCTGGCTGCAGCAGAGCCAGCTCTCCAGCTGCCACGGCCCCCGCCCCGTGGCAGTGGCACATTGCATGGCACATTGCATGGCCCTGGCTTGGGCTTGGGCTTGGGCAGCCAGGCTTGAGTTCCCCCTTAGCAGTGCCATATCTTAGCCTTAGGCAGAGAGGATGTGCTTTCCCTGCTGAGGGACAGCAGAAGAGGCTAGCGTCCTTCTCGCCGATGATTTCCAAAGCGACACTCCAAGAACGTTCAAGACGCAGAGGTTAATGCTGTGGTCGTTCAGTGTTGCCTGAGAGGATGAGCATTTGGTTGCCGCTCCCTTTGTGTGCTTCTACGTACAGCATTGGCTGTGGCAGCACCTAGCATGGGACAGGACTGGGCCTTCAAGGAGAGCCCACCCAATTCAAAACCCTACAAGAGGCAAGCTGCAGGGGCTCAGCCATCCTGCTTGCCCTGGGTGCAAGGCCCATGCAGGGAAAGGCAGTGGTCTTGCAGTCCCAGGAGAAACCTCTTGCTTAGCCCCATGGCCAATGGCTTTTGCTTGGAAAAGGTTTACAAACTGAAGCGTGATTGCTTTCTCCCCATAGGAGCTAACCAGGCTCATCAGACTTCAGCTGACAGAGAGAACTGCACCAAGGCTTGCCTTAGAGTCACGGTCTGCCAGAAGGGCTCTGCAACGACGCATGCTGCCACAAGCAAAAGTGCCTCTGCTCAGGTACGCAGGCTCTGCACAGAGCTGGGTGCCTGCAGGGCGCCACGGCTCCTGAACTGCAGGGCCGTGGTGCCAGGCACTCCCGAGAGAGTGCTGCCACGCACTGCCTCTCTTGCCTTGTGAGCAGCACCTGGTCACTGAGGAGATGTTGTCTTGCTGGGCTGTGATGTGTCTTCTTTGCACAAAGGCTGTCAGAGAGCCAGCAATGGCTGCTTTCCAGAGTCTCTCTCTCTGTCTCCCCCTGCCCCTGCCCCTGCCCCTGCCTCTGCCTCTGCCTCTGCCTCTGCCTCTGCCTCTCTCTGACACAAGGCACTGGTAGTTGCTGAAGCACAGGGGTGCCCAGGTGCGTTCGGTGGCCACTTCTGCCCCAGGACTCACACCCGCAGTGTCCATCAGGCAGCTGCACTCAAGGTGCCCACTGTCCATGTTGCCACTTTCTCCTCTGGTGAGCAAACAAGCCTGCCACACCGCTTAGCAGAGTGCTGAGTGCTCTAGAGCTGCCGAGGACGCTTGCTGTGGCCTGCTGCCAGACTGGAGATAGTGAGGTGCACGTTCTCAGCTCTGCGGTGTAATTCCAGCGGTGGCAGCAGCCAGCAGCCTGGGAGAGCTCAGCCTTGCTGTGAGCAGGGCATCAGGGCTGGGATTGTCACAGCAGACCAGCGAGGTTAGGAGATGGGCAGAGCTCTAGAGGTACAAGCATTGGTCCGTGTTCAGATTTCTGCTCTAGCTGGTACCCAGAGGGCTTTGAGGGCCCACCGGGCAAGTGATGGAGCAGCTGTGCTGGCGAGATTTGTGTGCTGGCCCCTGGCAAGGTGTTTTCTGAATGTGAGAGGCGAGCAGCTGCCATTCAAAACCCAAAGCAGCTCTCGTGCCGCTTTGCCCTTTGAAGATGAGAGCACCACTCAGCTCCTGCAGAGCAATGGCAAGGGTCCCCACCAGTCCTGCATGGAGATTTCTTGCCCTGAAGGGCGGGGCACTTCAGACTCATGGTCCATCTTCACAGCATCTGCTGAGAAATCTCTCAAACCGGGAACTGCCCTGCCCTGGACTCCCTCTACTGAACTACCAAATGGGCTCTGGCCTTCCTCACCCAGGCAGGGACACCTGTTTCCACCTCCTGCTGAGACCAGTCCACAAGACAGAGCTTTGGCTTGTTTGGGAGCCAGCCGTGCCCGTGCATGGCACAACACCCTGGCCAGGGAACACCTACCTGCTTGTGTGTGGGCTTGTGGGGTGTGCGCACGCGTGTGTGCGCGTGTGTGTACGGGCGGGAGGGCAAAGAGATCTTTTATTGTGCACATCTCCACATGGGCCAGTCCTGGGGGCTCCCGTTGGCAAAGAGAGTGGAAATCAGGGCCTGAGTCATTTCATCCACCACACTGCGATCCACAAGCATGGCCTCAGGGTGCCTGCAGGACCCTGTGCTTTAGAAAAATCTCATCTTCCTGAGTTTTAGAAATCACCTTGGATTCCCAGGGCTCTGAGTCCTCCAAAACCTGTATCCCAGGCAAGGTGCCCTTTGCAACAGCTTTTCCCGCTGCAAAGCAGCAGGCTCCTTCTGCTTGGCATCAGCCTGCTTCTGCTTTGGGGAAACAGAAAAATCACCTGAGGAAATGGGCATGGTCACTCAACACTTATTCCTTGTTTCTGCTACAGAGGCATGGAGGTGAAGAGCTGACTCATAAGATCAAGACTGTGGTGACACAGGCTGTGTCCAAATTAGCAAGGATCATACATGCAGCTGTGAGAGATGAGGAGGGGAGAACTAAAGAGCAATGGGATGGGGTATCAGAGGAGCCCACGTTCTCTTCGGACAACTCTGGCAGCAGTAACACGTGCAGTGAGGAGCTGCCTGGTTTCTCGGGAAGTCCTCCCTCCCACCCCACTAGAAAGCTCATCACAGCAACAAGCATAGACACCACTCTCTTAAGGCGTGATGTCAGCTCAGGAGTGGGAGGCAAAGCAACTGCACCGCAGCCACACAAGCCATCTTTGCCTTCTCTGCCCAAAAGGACACAGAGACCCCCGGAATCGGAGGTATGCAGAAGGAGAGGAGCACCTCAGGCCCCCTGCAGCTGGCCAGCAGACAGTACGAGCACAGCACCTAGAAAAGAGCTGGCAAAGAGGTGTCCTTTGAGCCAAACTTACTCTAGGACTGCCTCAGGGAGCAGAGGCACCCATCTCCCCAGGCTGAGCAGCACTGGTGGTGACTCAGCCAGAGAGCAAGGCTGGCCTCAAGCCAGCATTCTCCAAAACGCCTTGCAACAGCAAGCAGCCCCAGAAGCCCGGGGTGTTGTGGAGGTGGCAGATGCTTTGTGGGGTAGGCCAGAGGAAGACGACACACTGGCAAGTGGGATCGTAGATTCCGTCTTAGGTCAGTGCCGTCAGCGTCTGACTGCCTTGCCTTCAGACCCACATTTTGCAAGGTGTGTGGCAGAAAAGCGGACACCATCTGGAAAGGAGGCCTCTCCTGCTCGGGGCACACTCAGGCCACAGGGAAGGAAAATACCTGTGAGAAAGTTAGAAAAGATTCAGCCAAGAACCAGCTTGCCACCTATCAACATCCCTGGAATGGCCATGTATTCCGAGGAAGAAACAGAAAGCGAAGAGGAAATGCTTTGTGATCTCCTCCCCTCTGTCCTCCAAGACTGTGTGCCAGGGGCCCAGACCACGCTATGGGGGATTCACAAGTCCACGTACTGGACCACTGCATCCACAGCAAGCTCTCCAAAGACAGTGCTGCATTCCCTACCTAAACTGAGGCCCGGGAGCACCAGCGAGACCCTGCCCATCATAGGCCAGGAATTTCCAAGAAAGCCCTTCCCTCCTCCGTGTGCAAAGCCCCCTTCCCAGAGGGCAAGGCTGCGGAGACCAGTGCGTGAGGCGCCTGTGCCAAGCGAGCCAGAGCAAGCCCAGTGGGAAGAGGAAGCACTAGCCAGCAAGCTGGTGGAAGGAGTCCTGCAGAGGTGTGTGGCTACAGGCTGTGTTTGGGCACCTTTGGAGTAAAAAAGATTTTTCTTCTGCGGAAGTGGAAATTGTTGCCTTTCAGTTTGTGCCCATGGCCTCCTGTCCTCTCCTTGCCACAACCGATGAGTCCAGCTCCATCGTCTTTAGTCCCCCTCCCCACCGTCAGATGTTTTTCCCCACTGATAAGATCCCCTCGCCCTGCCCCGAGCCGTCTCTTCTGCAGGCTGACCAATTCCAGCTCGCTCCCCCTCTCGCCCTGTGACACATGGCCCAAGCCCTTCATCAATCAATCCCCTTTGGTGGCCGGGCTCGCTCCACTAGGCCCACGCCTTTTTCTTCTACTGGGCAGGCCACAACTGGGCAAAGCACTCCAGAGGTGGCCTCCCCAGTGCTGAGCACAGGGCAAGGAACACCTGCCTCGACCTGCCGGTCACACTCTTCCTAATGCAGCCTGGCGTGCTGGCGGCCGCCTGTGCCACAAGGGCACGTTGCTGACTCTTGGCCGCTTGCTCTCCCCCAGCACCCCCAGGTCTTTCTCTGCTGAGCTGCTTTCCCGCCGCTTGGCCCCTAGCCTCTAATGGTGCAAGGAGTTCCTGTGTCCCGGGGGCAAGAACAAGTCCTTGCCCTTGACAGCCAACTCTTTCTGCGCTTCCACAACAAGCAGCTTAGCTTTGCCAATTACAATATTGCTTACACACCATTTTACTACTCCGCATGCTCAGGGGAGGGGTCTTTACCCGGGCGCAGGCCTTTTTGGCCTATGGGCATGATGCAAAGGCACCCTGAAGGAGGTGGATAGGCAGCAAAGTATTTCCTGGTGAGGGCAAATAACCTGGGCTTGCTTTCTCAAAGAATACAGAGCATTAAGGCTTTTCCTGAGTCCTCACTTTTCCTCCCCTTTCACTGTCCTCATGCCTGAGCCTAGCAAAAGCTTGAACTGTGCTTAGAGTCATCCATGGGGGGCTGATGGCTACAGCAGTGTCAGCGCTTGGAGAGGAATCATCTACTAAGACATACCTACAGATGGGCCTGGGCTCCCTGCTCTCACCCTCCTGCCTCCCTAGCAGGGAGACGCCTCAAAGGGTTGCATCTTAATGCGCCGGAAAGACACAAAAGCAATTGAAAAACACTGTTGTGAGCACAAAGCTCTGTCACTGACACGGGTGAGGAAACAAACTCTCCTCTATTTACAAAGCAAAGCAAAGATTCCTTTTGCAATTAAAAAAATAATGTAATGCCAAGCCTATATTCCCTGGGAGGCCCAGGCATTACCACAATCACAGGCAGGGAACCAGGGTCCTTTCTGGTTTTAAAATCCAGCATGTTTCATCCAGGGGCCACACATCCCCCACAGAGGCACCCATCCCTCCGGCACCAGGAGATCATGGGCTGGGTGCCCAAGGACAGACGCCCACCCGGCCGGCTGTGGCACCCCCCACCACCAGAGGCCTGCACCCTGTGTCAATGGCCCCTCGGAGGCTCTGGCATAGCCTAAGGACAGTGGGGAGAGCAGCAAGGTGGGCTTTGCATCATGGAGGAAATGCGGTTTCTCCTGGGGACCCTCTTGGGCACACAGGCAGCCCTTGCCCTGCCCCGGATGCAGCTGACTCTGGGGGGGCCCTTGTGGGGCCTGTGGAGCACAACTGCAGCCTGCCCTTCCTGAGAGCGGGCAAGGCACTCCCTGTCCGCAAAGTCACCCCCTTGGCCAAGCAACCTGTGGCTCCGGCATCCTCTTTCCCTTTCCGACACGAAGCTCCTGCCGGCCCAGCCCTGCCGGGGGGCAGGATGCCCAGGGCATCCCCGACGCCCAGGCGGGACAGGCAGAGGAGCTGGGGCCAGGCAGCGCCCAGTGCGGGCAGTGCTGCTCTCACGCGACATGGCCGCCACCACCAGCCTCCCACAGCAGGGAAGCCACCGGCTGCCCTCCCCTAAGATGGCGGCCACTGCCCCACCCCACTGGGTGCTGACAGCCCCGCCCCTGTCGCCATGGGGACGGCCCAGCCCAAGGCAGAGCCGCCATGTTGGCTGCGCCCTGCAGCTGCTGAGGGGCAGGGAGAGAGCTGGAGGCAGGGTGGGCCAGGGCCGGGGGCCGGGCTGAAGGGGTGGGTGATGTTTGGGGCCAGAGACCCTCCAGGACCCCACACACCACACAGAACGCCCCGCCACCCCAGGGCACATGAGAAACCCCCTCAGGCTCCCACACACCCTCACAGCTCCCCCCAGTTTGCCACTCTGGGCCTAAGGGCGCGATTCTTTGTGTTATAAGGAGGACAGCTCAGTTAGGCATACATGGACCTTGAATTCTTTTGCCAAATTGGCAATTCATACCTAGAAAGGAAACATTTTGATTTAATGTTTCTTTTAGGGCTTTAGCAGTTCTAGGATGTCCTTGATTAAAGAATGCTTCTTCTCAGAAAATAGAGATAGAGGTTACCCTGATCTTCCTACCCCAGGCTTTGGGGTATCCAGTGCACCGTGACAGTGGGAGGCCGGGTCCATCGTGGGGAAAGGCGGTGCCCCAGCGGGGTGAGAGGGTCAGAGCGGGAAAGCACTGAAACAGCGCAGTACTGCTGGAGCTCTGGTTTGGTGGCCACTTCTGCTCCAGGACTCACCCACACAGTGTCCATTAGGCAGCTGTTTACTGTTTTCCCGCTTGTTTGTGTGCTGAAACATTTTGCTTAGAACGGAGGATTTTGAGTTCTTTATTTACAGCTTCTCGTTCAGAGTTTACTACTAAGGGTTTCTCCTAGCGAGATTATGACTTAGTACTTCATTGCATAGTGCTCACAGCTCACACTTTATCATTCAGGGTCTAAAATTTCAGCCACTGATTAGAGGTCAAGGTTTAAAATGTGACAACCAATAAATATGAAACCTCTAAGTGTAGTTTGTGTTCTAGGGTTTACAGTCCATTGCTTCGAGTTCAGGGTTTGTGGCTTACTGTTAAATAGAAAGTCTAAACCATTAGATGAAGAACTGTAAGCCTTGAGTGCCAAATGATAAACTGTAAATACCTATGTGGGATTTGTCACTTTCCACTCTGCCACCCAGCATGCAGCTCTGTGGTCTGAGGTCTAGGCTCTGCTCTAGGTGCCAGAGTAGAACTGCAGACAGCTAGGGCCAGGGGTTTCCCGCTAGAGTATCAAAGCTGATGCTTATCCCCAAGGGAAAAAAGAGGGGAGTCCAATGCCAGCTGGGTGACTTAGCCACACCCATGGCCTTGTCCAAGCAACAGCAGAAGCCAATCAGTTGGATGACTGCCAGTCCAGTAACTACTCTTCAGGTGCCTTGGAGAGCTGAGGAAGCATACTGGTACTTGGGCCCATGGCTAGTCCGCTCCTAGCTGTTGTTTGTGCGTATTAATGAATAAAGAATTGCTTTGATCTCCAAACTTGGCTCTGTGGTTTCTGTGGTCTCTGCACACAGGAAAAAGTGCCTGAACACAGTGCCCTGGGGAGGAGGTTACACAATGTTTCTGGAGGATGAGGCAGCCTGCCCTTAGATCTCTCCCATTATTTCGGGTGCCCTTGGACAGCCCCAGTGTTGTTTACAAGGCCTCAGGAGCCTTCCATATGGATTTCCATGGATGTTTGAGACTGTTGGAGGCTTTTCCCACTGCCCTGGAGACAGCTAGGGTCCCTCCAGGGCGGTAGGAGGGCCCAGATGCCCTCCTGATGCTCCCTGAGCTGCTCTCGGCACCCCAGCAGTGTTTCGGAGCACTCTGGGGACAGTGGGGTTTTCCATACCCATGGCTCCCACTGTCCCAGTACTGGGTGGGGGATGTTTCCCATCTCTGGTGGGATCAGGCAGGGTTTTACAGGAAGGCTGGGACTGTCCCTGTTGGCAGTGGTGCAGGGCAGACCCACGCTGGGTGCAGGCCCACAGTGCTGTGTGCTGGGCAGCTGGAGAAAGCAGAGGGGGTTGGCCTGAGCAGTGCAATGTGGGGCAGGTCTGGGGTGACAGGAGGGATGGGGGGGCTGTGGTGGCTCTCAGTAGCAGTGCCTTTGTCTGGGGCTGGGAAGGCAGCAACCTGGAGCAGAGGATCACTGGGACCACAAAGGACCACTGAGAGGAGGGGAAGCAGTGGGAGAGGAGGGTCATGAGAAGCATGAGTTTTAACAAGCTTTTCCTTTTCTAGTCTCCTATAGGCTTGTCCAGTGGACATGCAATTCCCTCACCGTGAAGACTGGATGGCTGCAGCAGGGTGGTTCTGCTTCCAGATCCCTCCATCTTCAGGTCCTCTGTGGCATGCCCTTCTCGCTAGTGTCTCAGCTGCTCGTGCCACGGTAGAAGCTGGGCAGTCAGGCCAGATTGAGGCCAGAGCAGTTTGGCCAGAATATTTCCGTAATGTCCATTGGACACTGCAGACTTTGGGAATGGAAAGAGAGCATGGGTCACTCCTGCTTGGGGAGGCACACTGGGATCTCCTCCGTGGTCTCAGCTTGCCTCACATGGAAACAGTGCTGTGTGTAGTGGTGGAAGAGGTGCCTGTCCCAAGGAGAGTCATGAGACAGGCTGTTTCCCTAAGCCTATTGTCCTGTTCTCCTGTGGCAGCATCATTGGAAAGCTTTGTGTATTTGCTTGGCCAGTAGCCCCACTACATTGCACAAATCAAAGAGCGGATCTGTTGTGTGGCACCCAAGGGAGTCTTAACAGTGTGAGCAGTGCTTGTGAGTGAGGAGAAGTGTGAAGCCAGATGAAGTGAGTAGAGAGAGGGATTTGGAGAGACAGGGTTGGGCTGTGGATTGCAGTGGAATGCGAAGAAAGAAGGCCTTGCACACTGGTTGGAGAAAGAGTTGGGGAGCAGACAAAAAGCCAAGGTTAGTAAGCATCTGGACAGTTTCCTGGTGCTGTATCTTTTCAGTTGCTTCACGTACTATGGTGGTGAGCTGGACAGCGTTGAACTGGACTTTCTGCCTGTCCTATGATGAGATTAAGCTACATGAAACCTGTCCTCCAGGGATATTTGCTTTTTGGCACTCACATTACTGACATGCATGGCTTCCCAAGGACCGTTCTGGGTGGGTCCTGGTGCACGAGCAGTGATTGCTGAGTTGTGTGCTGGGCCGACACTACTGCTGAGAGAGCTGGGTTTGGCTTCTCAGAGGTAAGAAGTGGGGTCTGAGTGGGAAGGTGTTCAGGAAGTCCCTCAGAGGGTCCTTTGCTTCATCAGGAATGTGTACAACCCTGTAGTCTCTGTCTGCACACAGCAGCCACTGCCTTCTCAGATGTGACCTGAGTTAACAAAAGCCGTTGTTAATGCTAGTGTGTGCTAGCAGCCTTGCACAGATTCAGCAGCCTTTCAGCCTCCTGAATTTATTAATTCTCATGCATTCCATGTCACTACTCATCGCTGCAGCTAACCAGTCTCTGGGTGACTGTGGCCCATTGCCTCTCGGCACATGCTTTTCCTCTCTTTGGCCTGCTGTATTCTGCTTCCTGCATTTCCATCCACACCCTCAGGTACCTAGAGAGCCCATTCGCAGAATCACAGAATCCCTGGAGTTGGAAAGGACCCCTGGAGATCATCTAGTCCAATCCTCCCGCTCAAAACAGAGACCCATAGAATAGGTTGCTCTCAACTGTGTCTACTTGGGGTTGGAACGTCTCCAGCAATGGAGACTCCACAACCTCTCTGGGCAACCTGTTCCAGTGCTCAGACAAAGTTCTTTCTTATGTCTAAACAGAATTACTTGTATTTCAGGTTGTGTCCATTTCCTCTTGTCCTGTCACTAGCTATCACTGAGAAGAGTCCAGCCCCATCTTCCTTACTATCCCTGCATCAGATATTTATACATATGGATAAGGTACCCCCCCCCCCCCCGCCCAAGCCTTCTCTTCTCCAGGCTAAGCAATTCCAGCTCTCTCAGCCTTTCCTTATATGTCAGATGCTCCAGTCCCTTCATCATCTGTGTAGCCTTTTGCTGGACTCACCCCAGTAGGCCCACGTCTTTCTTGTACTGGGGAGCCCAGACCTGGACACGGCAGTCCTACGAGGTCTGAGCAGAGGGGAAGGATCACCTCCCTTGACCTGCTGGCAACGTTGGCCTTCCTTGCTGCAACAGCACATTGCATTGCATACACTAATACAGAACGGTCTTCTATGAAATCCCTTCCTCTCGGATTACAAGTTACAGCTGTCATACCATTAATATCACTCAGAGTGGACATGACTGCTGATATTCACTTTGGTGTTATTTTCATTATATTTACTTGTAACCATGAGCATAAGCATTTTTACCTTGTTATGATTATCATAACTGATAAAGCCATACGTACAAGTGTAATTAACCATTCAACAGGGTGCCTTAAAAGATACAGAGCAGTAATTCCCTTAAGGATCCATCCCTTAAAAACTGACCCCAAATATCTCCCCGTAACAGGCAGACAATGGTGGGATGTTTCCCTTTCCACATATAATTAATCTATTTGCCAGGACATTCTCTTTTACTGTGAGTAAAATTATACTTACAACTTACCTTTTCCAGGACACGGGTAACATCCTACCTTGTCACATCACCTAATTTAGCTCAGATACATAAACAGTGCTATTTCCTGTCATTACTGCAAGAGGTAGTGTGCGATTATGATGTTCAAACCAGTTCCATCCCTCTTGCTGTTGACAGCAACAACTTCATCTGACCCACAATTTTTGCCTGGCCTACCCCTGTTCTTAGCCTTCTTGTCTTCTTGGAGGATGTTTCACACACTAGCAGTTGTCTCCGAAGTCTGGGCCAAGGTTATGCGGCTGCGCCACATCAGAGCTGGGCTTCAGATCCTTCAAATGCAGGCAGCTAAACAGGCAGGAGGAGAGAGTGGTGGAGAGAAAAAGCAGAGGGGAACTGTACAGAATTGTCTATAGGCCTGACAGAAGTCCCTGCTTCCAGTCTGAGTCTCCACTCCTTCACATTGCACCATCATTCTAGGATCTTTGGCTACAGTCACCCACAAAATAACAACTTGCTATGGCTCTCTGTATTGTTAGAGTGCATAGTTAGACGCAGCTAACTAGACAGAGGTTTTATTACAGGTGAGCTAGCTAACCACAAATAATCTTATTGGAGGAATTACTGGTTATTCCAGTTAGAGCAAAGTAAAGTTCCAAGCAAGCAAAAACCTGACACGCCTGGCCGGCAAAGTTAGCTTAATACAGGGCCTGTGGCCCTGCTAGCAATGGCAAGGCCATATTCACTGGCCTACTGGTTGTTGTTCCCCTTCTCCTTTGGTAGTCCAGGAATCACAGGTCCAGCAAGGATGTTGTAAACTGTCCTATTGCTCAAGGCTCCCAATCAGGAGCAAACAGAGCATCTTCTTGGAGGCATTGGTTTTCTCCTATCATCTGGTTTGCCTCGTGATGACTCATTAAGGTCTTGAGGTAGCCTGTAGTTCTTCTGGGCAGTGTAGGGTCATTACCTGATTTGCTACATGTCTGTCATTAACACAAAAACTAATACAACAGCTAAAATCCTTGCTGTAGGAGGTAGAGCCAAGTTAAAAATGCTGGCAATTGCAGGAACCCTCTCTGAGTCCAACAGAGCGAGCCATACACAGCACATCCTAGAGCTCAAGGCCAGCAACTGCTACCGCCCAAGTTCTTCTGGCAGTATCTCAACTGTGGGCATCTCAGCTCCTCAGACTTGCCTCAGTTTCCACTGTGGCATTGTAGCTTGGTCAGTTATTGGCTGTTGATGGAGCTGTATTAAAATCTGTCGTCTCACAAAAGATGATAACGCGCAAGCCACAAGCTTGTCCCACCCTTTGTTTCTGAGGGATAATGATTTGCTGTGGGTGGGAAGGAGGGGGAGTTAAAACTAAATAGCCTGTGGAGGTATCTTTAAGAAATGTTGTGTGTCCTTATTTTTGGTGCAGCTGTGATCTGCCCCTTCTTCAATTAAGGCACAAGCAAGAAGATCCAGTTGCTGTAATGCTTGTACCCCTTCCCCCCTTCGTTAATATTAATGACCACTGTGCCACTTGGGCAGATGACACTGCCTACTGAAAACTACAGACTTCTAGACTGGATTACCACTGGACTAGAACAGCCAGCTGGACTATTCAAGCCTCAAAGATTGTCACAATCCCACCTGCTGCATAACCTTCTCACAGCTGGAGGATTTCTGTCACAAAGGGGACATGGTTCCTGTGCTACTGCTACCCCTTTTTCCTTCACTATTGTTTTGTAGCAGTCCTGCTCCCACAGAATCAGCCGCTCTTGAAATCCTTATCGCAAAAGACTTTCCTTGCACTCAGAATTCTAATGCAGGAACTTCTTTTTAAAGAAGTGTCTTTCAGTGTGGTTCAAACATCAGCATATTCCTTGCCCCAAGTCCTTCACTGTTTCTCTGAACAGTGTTTTAAATTGTCACTGACTAGGAGGAGCTTTTATTTCACTCGAGACCTTAAGCTTGCTTTCTGTTACCTATCAATTTCTCTGTTTCTCCGACCACCATTCCCAAGTAATTAACCTGGGGTTGCACTAACAGGGCTTTGGTCAAATTGATCTCTTAATTTTAAAACTCAGATACTTTTCCCCCATACTACTTCTTCTGTGCCTCCGGTCACTAGAATATCATCTAAAGAATACCTTGGTTTCTTACAGCCCTTAAAACATAGTCTTTTGTAAATGCACAAAATCACACACAAAAATATATATACATGTGTATATACCGGCATGCACTTTATGTTATCTATACAGACCTTACCTTATGTGATGGTGTTCCATTAATCATGGTCTGTATTCACAGCAGTATTAAGAAGACATTGATGCTCACCAAGAGAAACAGAGGACCTCATCTGGAGATGGAGACACTTTTCAGTTGGATCCATTTGCTTTTACTGCCTCAGTTTGTATGTATTTTTCCCTTTTAACTTCAGCCACGACAATTAGCCTCTAAAGAAGATCTTATATGCTTCTTTTTAATGTATGCATATAGGATAATAAAACAAACGTGGTGACAAAAAGCTAAGCAACATACGGGTTTGAATATCCATAGGGCTGGAATGGATTACTTGTTCTTCTGTGCTACAACTGGAAGACAAAAATAACAAAAGATTGTTATTAGTAGTTATCTTAGTTACCCAAGCTGGAACATCTCCCTCCCTCAGAGTTTCTGGTGATAGTCAAGGTCTGCTAAGCTGTGGTTTTGCTTCCTTCACTTTATCCAGTTCATTAGCTATTGTTCATAAACAACTGCTCACCAGTCTTCCATCTGTGTTATCCATCAGTGTTTGTTATCCACTGGCTCCTTCTCTTCTACACAGCAAAGAGATAAGGTTCATACTTCTATTTAAATTGCCACTATTTACACGTATGCATAAATTTTGACCATCTTCTTTTTCTTCTTTCTTCTCTAAAAGGTTTTAAAACATGGCTTCCCATTATGTTACAGAGTTAACTTTGGGGGAACATTAATACAGCACTTCTGTTTTGGTTACTGGATAGGTATGAGTATCCTCCACTACTCTTGATATCCTTCCTAGATCCCTCCTATACTTGCAGGCCCTTGCTTCAAAGAACATGACTGAAATCAGTTCTATCACTAGGTCTAGCCGCTTCTCTTCAAGTTGTCCTTTGGAGAGCTACCCTGGAAAGAAACCCTAAAAAATACCTAGAGAGGCCTTGAGGTTTCTATATTTCGGGTCACTTTTCCAAAGCTTTTACTGTGAGTAATAATGGAACCACTTCTGGGATATTTTGGTTACATTTCTGTGTTACTTAAGCCTGAACTTAATTGTGTCAGCCACAGCCTGCACCTCATAGATACTTTTTTTTTTAATATATCGATGGATGTGTTAGTGTCCAGTAGGCGCCAGGGGGCTCTTCATTTCTTGACCACCCAGCAAAGTTTTCAAATTAATACTTACAGGGTCATTTAAATTTAGTTTTAAACGACTAATATTCTTAAGTTTACAAATTGACCACTATTCCATTTTGAGTATGAACACTGATGACTAAATTGTCTTTAGTAAATGACACAGAGCACAAGCGCTAGTCAGTTTAGCTAGTTCATTTCCATTTAACTCCTAATTTAAAACTCCTAATTTGAAAGTGCCATGCTCCAGTCCACGGCAGTGCTTCTTTTTCATGATCTGAGATCTGGAGGCTGTGGAGGGAGCAGAGCTCCTGGAGTTGGGGTAATGGCCTGCATCTACAGGGTGAGCTGGGGAGTGTCGGGGTCATATCGAGGCATGTACTAGCAGGGCAGTACAGGTTTGGGCACAGTGCCTGAGGCCACGGGCTGTATGTGTTTTCAGAGGGGTTCTGGCTTGGCTGTTTTCCCCTGCCCAAGGGCATGAATCAATCAGTGGGAGGGAGCTGCACTGCTGGGAAGGAAACAAAGTAGGACTGTATGCAACGTCTTGCAGGAAAGGGCAGTTTTACAGTCCTGCACTTGCCTGTTTTCCCACTAAAAGCACCTAGGAAGCACCCCGAGCACGTCAGAGACATCAGCTGTGGTCCACTGGACAAGTTCCAGAGTGATTCCTGGGTTTGGGGTGTTTGGCTGAAAGACAGGTGAATGCAGGTACCGGTGGGTCTGCTGTGCTTTTCGAGGCAAACATGGCATGGTGTGAGGGGCTGGGGATTTCTGCAGCAAAGGTGGCTGCCCGGGGATGAAGGTGGAGGGCGAGAGCATGGGGATACAGAGTGGGACTTTTCAGGGGAGCCAAAGGAGCAAGGAGGTTAATATATATGGGGGCGGGGGGGAATGAAGAGGATGAGGACTGTGGTGGTGGTCAAGGATCACCTGGCAGCCTTCAGTGCAGCCCAACTAGGTATGGTGTTACTCTGAAGAGCAGAAAAGTGTAAGGATCATAGTGCTGTGATTGTACTAAGCTGTGTGGCTCTTAGTTGCAGGTGTGTGTTAGTACATGAAACATCATGATAGAAAACAGTTATTTTTTTTAACTGTGAAACAGAATTCCGAGCTTTCCTTGTGGTTCTGTAGCAAACAGGCCTCATCCCTAAAAACCGCTGTAGCTGACCTGCTTTTTGTTTAGGAATTATGTAGGTGAGATAATGAGAAGCTACTGCTGGCAGAGTAAGCATGATTCTGTACATCTCAGACAGTACTGGCCATCTTTACTACCTCTGTGTGTATGATGCAAGAGAATTTGTCTTACTTGCAGAGTCCAGGGGTGAGGGTTACTTTCCTAGAATCTGTTCAAGTCTGTTATAGAGAGGGTGGTCTTTAGTAACCCAGAGACACAGAAGCAGCGACAAAAGGCGCGCTTGAGCAGAGGAATAAAAATGGGACGATGCGGGCGGGATGGGGGTGCATCGCAGAGGAGACAAAGAAGAGGCTCTAGGCTGCAGAAGCCAAAGATGGAGCCACAGGACAAAGTTCAAAGGGACAGAGACGCGGCAGCCACGGAAGGTCCGAGTGGCAGGTCCACATCGAGCGACGGACAGCCACCTGGGAAGAACTGCGCGAGGCTAAATGCAGGGCGGCGGGCTCGTGCCCGGGGCGAGGGACCAGGTGGTGGTGGCGCTCCAAGTACTCACCGCTCTGTGGTGGACTGGAGCTGCCCCAGCCGCAGGTGGCAAAGCTCCTCCTGTCCCATGTTTGAGCAGGCACTTACTTTAGTGGGGGTGAAAGCGCTCCTGCGGCTCTGCCTCTGCCTAGTCTGGGCTCAACTTGCCGGGGAAGCAAACCACAAGCAGCAGGGCGGAGGTGAGGGCAAGCGTGTGAGCCTCGGCCATGCCAGGGCGGCGGGCAGCGCACTGCCGGGGGCCTCGGAGGAGAGGGGCCGTGAGGGCAGGGCTGGGGGGCTGCGGGGGCAGGGCTGGAGGCGTGGAGCTCCGCGCGCCAGGACAACAGGGACATCGGTGCCGCGCAGAAAGGCTTCCCCGGGGGACTCGGTGCCGCGCAGAAAGGCTTCCCCCGGGGGACTCGGTACCTAGCAGAAAGACTTCCCCGGGGGACTCGGTACCTAGCAGAAAGGCTTCCCCCGGGGGACTGGGTACCAAGCAGAAAGGCTTCCCCGGGGGACTCGGTGCCGCGCAGAAAGGCTTCCCCCGGGGGACTCGGTACCTAGCAGAAAGGCTTCCCCCGGGGGACTCGGTGCCAAGCAGAAAGACTTCCCCGGGGGACTCGGTACCTAGCAGAAAGGCTTCCCCCGGGGGACTCGGTGCCGCGCAGAAAGGCTTCCCCGGGGACTCGGTGCCGCGCAGAAAGGCTTCCCCGGGGGACTCGGTACCTAGCAGAAAGGCTTCCCCCGGGGGACTCGGTGCCGCGCAGAAAGGCTTCCCCCGGGGTCTCGGTACCTAGCAGAAAGGCTTCCCCGGGGAACTAGGTGCAAGCAGAAAGGCTTCCCCGGGGCACTCGGTGCAAGCAGAAAGGCTTCCCCCTGGGACTGGGTACCAAGCAGAAAGGCTTCCCCCGGGGCACTCGGGAGCTCACACAAAGGCTTCCCCGGGAGCCTCGGTACGTCCCAGGAAGGCTTCCCAGGAAGGCTTCCCCTGGGCACCTCGGAATGCCACAGCAGAATTCCCCCCGGGGACCTGGCAGCGCTCAGACTCCTGAATGCTCGGAAAGCATTCACCCCAGGACAGCCTGTGCTTCGGAAAAGTGTGACCTCCCGTAAAAGACCCCGTCCTTCTGCGCCTGGTGCCTCTGGCCAGGCCGCTTCCACCTGCTTGCTGTCCTGTGCCTGCGTGTGCTCGGACAAGGCCCGGCAGGTCTGGCCCTGCTGGTACCAGCTGCTGGAGAATGCACTGCCCGCCAGTCTGAACAGCCTCTAGCACTGATGGCTGTGTTGCAGTCCAGCACATTCAAGGCGCATGTCACTGCGATTAGGCTTTGCCAACCCATGAAGGCTAGCCCACCCGCAAAGCTCCACTGAAGCTGAGGGATTTGTTCTGGCTTCAGGTTTGATAGCAGAGGAACAGTGTTGGGAAGCTACACGTTCAGTGTCACGACCTACAGCGGGAATGACCAGGGAGCACAGTGTCTGTATTAGCCCCGCTGCTCCGACCCCTCTCAAGGATATGCTACTTTTGAAGCCTGGGCACAGCACTGCCCGTTACAAGGAGCCCCTACATTCCCACAGAAGATGCGATTGCAGCTGGGACTGTCCTGACTTATTGAAGTGGAGGCTCGTGGGTGTCTCAAGAGAGACATCAGCTGATACCAGGGGAAGATATCCACTATGTATCCAGCTGATGGGAATGGCTCTCCAGAAATACCCAGCTCTCTCCCCTGACTACAGGCTTTGACAGAGAAAGCGACCTTTTAGAGGCTGGCCCTTTCTCTGGCCAGATGCCTACAAGGAGCTGAAATGAAGGCCCCAATTAAACACGAGTGGTGCAAGATGCCTCTTTCATCCCTGCACATAGTCCTCAGAGCTCACCCACCTCCTGCTGCAGTGCCATCCCGATCTTTCCCTCCTCCAAGCAGAGCACCCCCTGGGAGTGATGGCAAAAGGCAATCTCGCCACAGTTGTCCTGTTCCCCCTTTGGGGATTTACAGACTACCCAAAGAGGCAGGTTATCCTCCTAATGTCTTTGTGTGCACCTGTGCCTCCCTCTCAACAGCTGCCAGCATTTTCTATGCACTGCTGTTTTCATGTCTTTACGGCCCAATTCACGGCACTCCATGTGCTGTCTTGAAAAGCAGATTCGTTGCCCGATGTGCAATAAGCCAAGAATTACACACATTTACATACAATTATAATATTGCTTGCACACCATTTTACTACTATGCATGCTCAGGGGAGGGGTCGTCACCCGAGCGCGGGTGTTTTTGGCCTATGGGTATGATTTTTTGTGTTATAATGAGGACAGTTCAGTTAGGCATACATGGACCTTGAATTCTTTTGCCAAATTGGCAATACACACCTAGAAAGGAAACATTTTGATTTAATGTTTCTTTTAGGGCTTTAGCAGTTCTAGGATGTCCTTGATTAAAGAATGCTTCTTCTCAGAAAATAGAGATAGAGGTTACCGTGATCTTCCTACCACAGGCTTTGGGATATCCAGTGCACCGTGACGGTGGGAGGCCAGGTCCATCGTGGGGAAAGGCGGTGCCCCAGCGGGGTGAGAGGGTCAGAGCGGGGAAGCACCAAAACAGCGCGGTACTGCTGGAGCTCTGGTTTGGTGGCCGCTTCTGCCCCAGGACTCACACAAACAGTGTCCATCAGGCAGCTGCACTCAAGGTGCCCACTGTCCATGTTGCCACTTTCTCCTCTGGTGAGCAAACAAGCCTGCCACACCGCTTAGCAGGCTAGTGCCGGCGCTTGGCTGAGCACACTGCCTATGCACGCTGCAGAGTGCTGAGTGCTCTAGAGCTGCCAAGGATGCTTGCTGTGGCCTGCTGCCAGATTGGAGATAGTGAGGCGCACGTTCTCAGCTCTGAGGTGTAATTCCCATGTTCAAACCATTCCCCAAGTTCCCCGGGTATCTCAAGGGAGTCTCATCCAAGACGCCGTTCCCAGATTTCAGCACCTCAGTTCACAGGTACGTGATTATGCCAAGATGGCTGTCTACAAAGTCCTTGCAATCATACAGAAGCAGTTAGAAGAAGAAAATAATCAAAAGGCAGATGCTTTGTGGGGCAGGCCAGAGGAAGACGACACAGGATCGTAGATTCCATCTTAGGTCGGTGCCGTCAGCGCCTGACTGCCTTGCCTTCAGACCCACATTTTGCAAGGTGTGTGGCAGAAAAGCGGACACCGTCTGGAAAGGAGGCCTCTCCTGCTCGGGGCACACTCAGGCCACAGGGAAGGAAAATACCTGTGAGAAAGTTAGAAAAGATTCAGCCAAGAACCATCTTGCCACCTATCATATCCCTGGAATGGCCGTTTACTCAGAGAAAGAAACACAAAGTGAAAAGGAAGTGCTTTGTAATTTCCTCCCCTCTGAACTATGGAAATATGGACATCTCTGTGGCTGTCCAGGGACCTGCAAAGAGCCTGAGAGAGCCTGGAACAGCCCCATGCATTGCAAGGCAGTCCAAGAGACACTGTGTAACTGCCTTGCCAGGTCACTGCATTCGGGTAACTTTTACGGTGTGCAAAGAGCTCCGCACCACAGCGTTCAGAGCCCTGCCCTGAGCTTCTGACTGACTGAAAGCCAAGTGTCCCAACATCATCTCCTGCAGCGCTTGCCGCGCTGCTGCCAGATGCCCTGGCAGGGCGCCCGGGAGGGCGTGTGTGTGGTGTCCCTGCAGCCCCTCGGTGACATGGCCTGAGGTCACAGAGGGGGGTCCCACCTCACAGCCGCAGCTCCCCTCTTCCCACGGTGCCCCCAGCCTCTCCCCACTTGTCCCAGCAAGGCCGGGGGAGCCCAGGCACTGCCGCTGCTCTCGCCCCCGCGCTGCTGGGCAGGAGCCGCTGTGCTGGGAGCCAGAGCAGGCAGTGCGACAGCACCGGGGGTGGTCTGCTGAGGTGCAGAGGAGCAGGCCGGAGGGCAGCAGTTGCTGTGCCACCCTCCTGCTGACTTGGCCGCTCAGGTTTTCTCCCTTCTCGGAGGGCTGTTTCTTGCCTCAGGACTGCTTCCAGCTGTCCTCCTCTGTGCCAGAGGCAGGATCCTGTGGGAAGAAAGAGAGAGTCTGCAGGAAGGGGAGCTGGAGAGGAGGAGAAAGGTAAGAGGCAGGAACAAATCACCCTTGATTTAGGAGTGCACGCGTGGGCCTTTGGAGAGCTCCAGCCACAAGCAGCGCTTTATAAACCAGTGGAGAAGCTTAGCAGTGGGAAACAGAGCAAGGTGCAGCTGCTGTGTGGAGAAGGTGTCCCCTACATAGTACACCAACCTGAAGAAGGCGACTCAGGACAAACTGAAATCACCATCAGCTGTCATTCCTGAGGAAGTCCCTAGAGAATGTGAGAGGTGGCTGCAAGCTCTGGGTGTACTACAAGGCCTGCAAGCACTGCCAAGGCACAACCACTGATATGGCCGAGTGTGTTCAGCATGCCCTGCCCCCAAACAGGAAATCTTTCCATAGAGCTGTAGGGTTCGGATTGCTGTGCTGGAGCCTCACACGCGTACCTGTGTTCTTTTGCCCCGGGGGGCTGCTCAGGAGAGGAAGGAGAAAGAGCTGCTGCTTCTGCTGCGACTCAAGGAGGACATGGAGCAGGAAGCGAGAGCTGAGGAAGTGCAGAAGCAAAGGAGACAGGTGAAAGCCCGAAAGGCACGTGAAGGAGCATTCTTTTCAGCTTGTAGGTGGCAGAGAAGAGAGCGACTACTGACAAAAATCCACAGGGTGTCTAAAAGAGGCGCCAAGTGTGCTTTGGAGCCCTGAGATGCCCCTTAGAGCTGACCGCACCTGGGAAGGCTGCAGGGGCTGGAGGGCCAAAGTGGGGCAGGTTGGTGGCGGGAGCTGCACAGGTTTGTTGTGCTCCAAAGGGGAGGGTGAGAAAGAGACAGCTAGGGAAATGCTTGTGTCCCTCCCAAAGTGGCCTAAACTAGGAGAGGAACTGTGGGCCTTTCCAGATGGGTACTGTAACTATGCCTCTTCAGACCGTGTGTCTTGTTCCCCGGCAGCTCAGTGGGGCAGGAGGCCTCGGCGTTTCAACCTGCGGTCAGACGATGCTGTTCAGGGCAGCTCAGTCGGCACATGGCCATTGGATTTCTGTACATCCTTTTTAGTTCTTTTCTTTTTTTGTTTGTTTGTTTGTTTGTTTGTTTTTCCTTGGAAGTGGATTCAGCAAGGGATTGCTCCCAAGACAAACAAAGACACGGCAGGAAATGTGTTGAGGCTTGGGGTGGCAGTTTCTGTCTCAGACAGAAAAGAGTGCCCATAAACGTGTGCAGGATGCTTGATGGAGCATCTCTAGGCAAAAGAACCCTCGGGGTAATCTACTCTTCGCTGCTTTTCTTCAATATTGTAGAAGCAACTCTTGCTGGAGAAAAAAATGGCATATCACCTCAAAAAGGGGCAAGACCTTCTTTCCTCCAGTGCAGAGGCGGACGTTCCTGGGAAATATTTGGGCAAGTTGCTGTCTCGGGACCCACTGCCTGAAGCCAGAGGTACTTGTAATGCAACTGTTTTGTGGCACTAGCTCTTGCTCCTCTCTCCCAGGTCAGCAGAGACGCCTGCTCTCGCTTCCAAAGCTTTAGCCTCTGGAGGCATGGAGTGAGTTGCGAGCGGTTGGGACTGCCGCTCTTTTTAGGGCTTTGAGAGATTCTCGGGGCAGGCTGGGTGAACGAAAGCCAGCCCACAGAGCTGTCTTGGGGCTTCTTACCCTCGCGCTTCAGGAATGTGCTCCTGCCACGTGTACGTGACACGCAGTTTGCACGCTCTCTGGTTCGCGGGTATGAATTTCCTGCACTTTCCCACACACGCAAAGCCTGCCCTGCCCCACCCGCAAAGAGGCAAAGCCAAGCCTGGAAGTCAACTCTTTTCCTACGGACCATCTGTAGGCTGAGCACAGGTCTCTGCTATGGTGGTGGTATGGTGGCTAACCATGGGATTTGGTGTAGCAGTCCCCGACTCTGCTCAGCGCTGAGTCACAGCTCCTGCCCTGGGAAGGTGTGGGCAAGCTTGAGCAGATCTCTTTGAGCCTGGCTGCAGCAGAGCCAGCTCTCCAGCTGCCACGGCCCCCGCCCCGTGGCAGTGGCACATTGCATGGCACATTGCATGGCCCTGGCTTGGGCTTGGGCTTGGGCAGCCAGGCTTGAGTTCCCCCTTAGCAGTGCCATATCTTAGCCTTAGGCAGAGAGGATGTGCTTTCCCTGCTGAGGGACAGCAGAAGAGGCTAGCGTCCTTCTCGCCGATGATTTCCAAAGCGACACTCCAAGAACGTTCAAGACGCAGAGGTTAATGCTGTGGTCGTTCAGTGTTGCCTGAGAGGATGAGCATTTGGTTGCCGCTCCCTTTGTGTGCTTCTACGTACAGCATTGGCTGTGGCAGCACCTAGCATGGGACAGGACTGGGCCTTCAAGGAGAGCCCACCCAATTCAAAACCCTACAAGAGGCAAGCTGCAGGGGCTCAGCCATCCTGCTTGCCCTGGGTGCAAGGCCCATGCAGGGAAAGGCAGTGGTCTTGCAGTCCCAGGAGAAACCTCTTGCTTAGCCCCATGGCCAATGGCTTTTGCTTGGAAAAGGTTTACAAACTGAAGCGTGATTGCTTTCTCCCCATAGGAGCCTACCAGGCTCATCAGTCTTCAGCTGATGGAGAGAACTGCACCAAGGCTTCCCTTAGAGTCACGGTCTGCCAGAAGGGCTCTGCAACGACGCATGCTGCCACAAGCAAAAGTGCCTCTGCTCAGGTACGCAGGCTCTGCACAGAGCTGGGTGCCTGCAGGGCGCCACGGCTCCTGAACTGCAGGGCCGTGGTGCCAGGCACTCCCGAGAGAGTGCTGCCACGCACTGCCTCTCTTGCCTTGTGAGCAGCACCTGGTCACTGAGGAGATGTTGTCTTGCTGGGCTGTGATGTGTCTTCTTTGCACAAAGGCTGTCAGAGAGCCAGCAATGGCTGCTTTCCAGAGTCTCTCTCTCTGTCTCCCCCTGCCCCTGCCCCTGCCCCTGCCTCTGCCTCTGCCTCTGCCTCTGCCTCTGCCTCTGCCTCTGCCTCTCTCTGACACAAGGCACTGGTAGTTGCTGAAGCACAGGGGTGCCCAGGTGCGTTCGGTGGCCACTTCTGCCCCAGGACTCACACCCGCAGTGTCCATCAGGCAGCTGCACTCAAGGTGCCCACTGTCCATGTTGCCACTTTCTCCTCTGGTGAGCAAACAAGCCTGCCACACCGCTTAGCAGAGTGCTGAGTGCTCTAGAGCTGCCGAGGACGCTTGCTGTGGCCTGCTGCCAGACTGGAGATAGTGAGGTGCACGTTCTCAGCTCTGCGGTGTAATTCCAGCGGTGGCAGCAGCCAGCAGCCTGGGAGAGCTCAGCCTTGCTGTGAGCAGGGCATCAGGGCTGGGATTGTCACAGCAGACCAGCGAGGTTAGGAGATGGGCAGAGCTCTAGAGGTACAAGCATTGGTCCGTGTTCAGATTTCTGCTCTAGCTGGTACCCAGAGGGCTTTGAGGGCCCACCGGGCAAGTGATGGAGCAGCTGTGCTGGCGAGATTTGTGTGCTGGCCCCTGGCAAGGTGTTTTCTGAATGTGAGAGGCGAGCAGCTGCCATTCAAAACCCAAAGCAGCTCTCGTGCCGCTTTGCCCTTTGAAGATGAGAGCACCACTCAGCTCCTGCAGAGCAATGGCAAGGGTCCCCACCAGTCCTGCATGGAGATTTCTTGCCCTGAAGGGCGGGGCACTTCAGACTCATGGTCCATCTTCACAGCATCTGCTGAGAAATCTCTCAAACCGGGAACTGCCCTGCCCTGGACTCCCTCTACTGAACTACCAAATGGGCTCTGGCCTTCCTCACCCAGGCAGGGACACCTGTTTCCACCTCCTGCTGAGACCAGTCCACAAGACAGAGCTTTGGCTTGTTTGGGAGCCAGCCGTGCCCGTGCATGGCACAACACCCTGGCCAGGGAACACCTACCTGCTTGTGTGTGGGCTTGTGGGGTGTGCGCACGCGTGTGTGCGCGTGTGTGTACGGGCGGGAGGGCAAAGAGATCTTTTATTGTGCACATCTCCACATGGGCCAGTCCTGGGGGCTCCCGTTGGCAAAGAGAGTGGAAATCAGGGCCTGAGTCATTTCATCCACCACACTGCGATCCACAAGCATGGCCTCAGGGTGCCTGCAGGACCCTGTGCTTTAGAAAAATCTCATCTTCCTGAGTTTTAGAAATCACCTTGGATTCCCAGGGCTCTGAGTCCTCCAAAACCTGTATCCCAGGCAAGGTGCCCTTTGCAACAGCTTTTCCCGCTGCAAAGCAGCAGGCTCCTTCTGCTTGGCATCAGCCTGCTTCTGCTTTGGGGAAACAGAAAAATCACCTGAGGAAATGGGCATGGTCACTCAACACTTATTCCTTGTTTCTGCTACAGAGGCATGGAGGTGAAGAGCTGACTCATAAGATCAAGACTGTGGTGACACAGGCTGTGTCCAAATTAGCAAGGATCATACATGCAGCTGTGAGAGATGAGGAGGGGAGAACTAAAGAGCAATGGGATGGGGTATCAGAGGAGCCCACGTTCTCTTCGGACAACTCTGGCAGCAGTAACACGTGCAGTGAGGAGCTGCCTGGTTTCTCGGGAAGTCCTCCCTCCCACCCCACTAGAAAGCTCATCACAGCAACAAGCATAGACACCACTCTCTTAAGGCGTGATGTCAGCTCAGGAGTGGGAGGCAAAGCAACTGCACCGCAGCCACACAAGCCATCTTTGCCTTCTCTGCCCAAAAGGACACAGAGACCCCCGGAATCGGAGGTATGCAGAAGGAGAGGAGCACCTCAGGCCCCCTGCAGCTGGCCAGCAGACAGTACGAGCACAGCACCTAGAAAAGAGCTGGCAAAGAGGTGTCCTTTGAGCCAAACTTACTCTAGGACTGCCTCAGGGAGCAGAGGCACCCATCTCCCCAGGCTGAGCAGCACTGGTGGTGACTCAGCCAGAGAGCAAGGCTGGCCTCAAGCCAGCATTCTCCAAAACGCCTTGCAACAGCAAGCAGCCCCAGAAGCCCGGGGTGTTGTGGAGGTGGCAGATGCTTTGTGGGGTAGGCCAGAGGAAGACGACACACTGGCAAGTGGGATCGTAGATTCCGTCTTAGGTCAGTGCCGTCAGCGTCTGACTGCCTTGCCTTCAGACCCACATTTTGCAAGGTGTGTGGCAGAAAAGCGGACACCATCTGGAAAGGAGGCCTCTCCTGCTCGGGGCACACTCAGGCCACAGGGAAGGAAAATACCTGTGAGAAAGTTAGAAAAGATTCAGCCAAGAACCAGCTTGCCACCTATCAACATCCCTGGAATGGCCATGTATTCCGAGGAAGAAACAGAAAGCGAAGAGGAAATGCTTTGTGATCTCCTCCCCTCTGTCCTCCAAGACTGTGTGCCAGGGGCCCAGACCACGCTATGGGGGATTCACAAGTCCACGTACTGGACCACTGCATCCACAGCAAGCTCTCCAAAGACAGTGCTGCATTCCCTACCTAAACTGAGGCCCGGGAGCACCAGCGAGACCCTGCCCATCATAGGCCAGGAATTTCCAAGAAAGCCCTTCCCTCCTCCGTGTGCAAAGCCCCCTTCCCAGAGGGCAAGGCTGCGGAGACCAGTGCGTGAGGCGCCTGTGCCAAGCGAGCCAGAGCAAGCCCAGTGGGAAGAGGAAGCACTAGCCAGCAAGCTGGTGGAAGGAGTCCTGCAGAGGTGTGTGGCTACAGGCTGTGTTTGGGCACCTTTGGAGTAAAAAAGATTTTTCTTCTGCGGAAGTGGAAATTGTTGCCTTTCAGTTTGTGCCCATGGCCTCCTGTCCTCTCCTTGCCACAACCGATGAGTCCAGCTCCATCGTCTTTAGTCCCCCTCCCCACCGTCAGATGTTTTTCCCCACTGATAAGATCCCCTCGCCCTGCCCCGAGCCGTCTCTTCTGCAGGCTGACCAATTCCAGCTCGCTCCCCCTCTCGCCCTGTGACACATGGCCCAAGCCCTTCATCAATCAATCCCCTTTGGTGGCCGGGCTCGCTCCACTAGGCCCACGCCTTTTTCTTCTACTGGGCAGGCCACAACTGGGCAAAGCACTCCAGAGGTGGCCTCCCCAGTGCTGAGCACAGGGCAAGGAACACCTGCCTCGACCTGCCGGTCACACTCTTCCTAATGCAGCCTGGCGTGCTGGCGGCCGCCTGTGCCACAAGGGCACGTTGCTGACTCTTGGCCGCTTGCTCTCCCCCAGCACCCCCAGGTCTTTCTCTGCTGAGCTGCTTTCCCGCCGCTTGGCCCCTAGCCTCTAATGGTGCAAGGAGTTCCTGTGTCCCGGGGGCAAGAACAAGTCCTTGCCCTTGACAGCCAACTCTTTCTGCGCTTCCACAACAAGCAGCTTAGCTTTGCCAATTACAATATTGCTTACACACCATTTTACTACTCTGCATGCTCAGGGGAGGGGTCTTTACCCGGGCGCAGGCCTTTTTGGCCTATGGGCATGATGCAAAGGCACCCTGAAGGAGGTGGATAGGCAGCAAAGTATTTCCTGGTGAGGGCAAATAACCTGGGCTTGCTTTCTCAAAGAATACAGAGCATTAAGGCTTTTCCTGAGTCCTCACTTTTCCTCCCCTTTCACTGTCCTCATGCCTGAGCCTAGCAAAAGCTTGAACTGTGCTTAGAGTCATCCATGGGGGGCTGATGGCTACAGCAGTGTCAGTGCTTGGAGAGGAATCATCTACTAAGACATACCTACAGATGGGCCTGGGCTCCCTGCTCTCACCCTCCTGCCTCCCTAGCAGGGAGACGCCTCAAAGGGTTGCATCTTAATGCGCCGGAAAGACACAAAAGCAATTGAAAAACACTGTTGTGAGCACAAAGCTCTGTCACTGACACGGGTGAGGAAACAAACTCTCCTCTATTTACAAAGCAAAGCAAAGATTCCTTTTGCAATTAAAAAAATAATGTAATGCCAAGCCTATATTCCCTGGGAGGCCCAGGCATTACCACAATCACAGGCAGGGAACCAGGGTCCTTTCTGGTTTTAAAATCCAGCATGTTTCATCCAGGGGCCACACATCCCCCACAGAGGCACCCATCCCTCCGGCACCAGGAGATCATGGGCTGGGTGCCCAAGGACAGACGCCCACCCGGCCGGCTGTGGCACCCCCCACCACCAGAGGCCTGCACCCTGTGTCAATGGCCCCTCGGAGGCTCTGGCATAGCCTAAGGACAGTGGGGAGAGCAGCGAGGTGGGCTTTGCATCATGGAGGAAATGCGGTTTCTCCTGGGGACCCTCTTGGGCACACAGGCAGCCCTTGCCCTGCCCCGGATGCAGCTGACTCTGGGGGGGCCCTCGTGGGGCCTGTGGAGCACAACTGCAGCCTGCCCTTCCTGAGAGCGGGCAAGGCACTCCCTGTCCGCAAAGTCACCCCCTTGGCCAAGCAACCTGTGGCTCCGGCATCCTCTTTCCCTTTCCGACACGAAGCTCCTGCCGGCCCAGCCCTGCCGGGGGGCAGGATGCCCAGGGCATCCCCGACGCCCAGGCGGGACAGGCAGAGGAGCTGGGGCCAGGCAGCGCCCAGTGCGGGCAGTGCTGCTCTCACGCGACATGGCCGCCACCACCAGCCTCCCACAGCAGGGAAGCCACCGGCTGCCCTCCCCTAAGATGGCGGCCACTGCCCCACCCCACTGGGTGCTGACAGCCCCGCCCCTGTCGCCATGGGGACGGCCCAGCCCAAGGCAGAGCCGCCATGTTGGCTGCGCCCTGCAGCTGCTGAGGGGCAGGGAGAGAGCTGGAGGCAGGGTGGGCCAGGGCCGGGGGCCGGGCTGAAGGGGTGGGTGATGTTTGGGGCCAGAGACCCTCCAGGACCCCACACACCACACAGAATGCCCCGCCACCCCAGGGCACATGAGAAACCCCCTCAGGCTCCCACACACCCTCACAGCTCCCCCCAGTTTGCCACTCTGGGCCTAAGGGCGCGATTCTTTGTGTTATAAGGAGGACAGCTCAGTTAGGCATACATGGACCTTGAATTCTTTTGCCAAATTGGCAATTCATACCTAGAAAGGAAACATTTTGATTTAATGTTTCTTTTAGGGCTTTAGCAGTTCTAGGATGTCCTTGGTTAAAGAATGCTTCTTCTCAGAAAATAGAGATAGAGGTTACCCTGATCTTCCTACCCCAGGCTTTGGGGTATCCAGTGCACCGTGACAGTGGGAGGCCGGGTCCATCGTGGGGAAAGGCGGTGCCGCGGCAGGGTGAGAGGGTCAGAGCGGGAAAGCACTGAAACAGCGCAGTACTGCTGGAGCTCTGGTTTGGTGGCCACTTCTGCTCCAGGACTCACCCACACAGTGTCCATTAGGCAGCTGTTTACTGTTTTCCCGCTTGTTTGTGTGCTGAAACATTTTGCTTAGAACGGAGGATTTTGAGTTCTTTATTTACAGCTTCTCGTTCAGAGTTTACTACTAAGGGTTTCTCCTAGCGAGATTATGACTTAGTACTTCATTGCATAGTGCTCACAGCTCACACTTTATCATTCAGGGTCTAAAATTTCAGCCACTGATTAGAGGTCAAGGTTTAAAATGTGACAACCAATAAATATGAAACCTCTAAGTGTAGTTTGTGTTCTAGGGTTTACAGTCCATTGCTTCGAGTTCAGGGTTTGTGGCTTACTGTTAAATAGAAAGTCTAAACCATTAGATGAAGAACTGTAAGCCTTGAGTGCCAAATGATAAACTGTAAATACCTATGTGGGATTTGTCACTTTCCACTCTGCCACCCAGCATGCAGCTCTGTGGTCTGAGGTCTAGGCTCTGCTCTAGGTGCCAGAGTAGAACTGCAGACAGCTAGGGCCAGGGGTTTCCCGCTAGAGTATCAAAGCTGATGCTTATCCCCAAGGGAAAAAAGAGGGGAGTCCAATGCCAGCTGGGTGACTTAGCCACACCCATGGCCTTGTCCAAGCAACAGCAGAAGCCAATCAGTTGGATGACTGCCAGTCCAGTAACTACTCTTCAGGTGCCTTGGAGAGCTGAGGAAGCATACTGGTACTTGGGCCCATGGCTAGTCCGCTCCTAGCTGTTGTTTGTGCGTATTAATGAATAAAGAGTTGCTTTGATCTCCAAACTTGGCTCTGTGGTTTCTGTGGTCTCTGCACACAGGAAAAAGTGCCTGAACACAGTGCCCTGGGGAGGAGGTTACACAATGTTTCTGGAGGATGAGGCAGCCTGCCCTTAGATCTCTCCCACTATTTCGGGTGCCCTTGGACAGCCCCAGTGTTGTTTACAAGGCCTCAGGAGCCTTCCATATGGATTTCCATGGATGTTTGAGACTGTTGGAGGCTTTTCCCACTGCCCTGGAGACAGCTAGGGTCCCTCCAGGGCGGTAGGAGGGCCCAGATGCCCTCCTGATGCTCCCTGAGCTGCTCTCGGCACCCCAGCAGTGTTTCGGAGCACTCTGGGGACAGTGGGGTTTTCCATACCCATGGCTCCCACTGTCCCAGTACTGGGTGGGGGATGTTTCCCATCTCTGGTGGGATCAGGCAGGGTTTTACAGGAAGGCTGGGACTGTCCCTGTTGGCAGTGGTGCAGGGCAGACCCACGCTGGGTGCAGGCCCACAGTGCTGTGTGCTGGGCAGCTGGAGAAAGCAGAGGGGGTTGGCCTGAGCAGTGCAATGTGGGGCAGGTCTGGGGTGACAGGAGGGATGGGGGGGCTGTGGTGGCTCTCAGTAGCAGTGCCTTTGTCTGGGGCTGGGAAGGCAGCAACCTGGAGCAGAGGATCACTGGGACCACAAAGGACCACTGAGAGGAGGGGAAGCAGTGGGAGAGGAGGGTCATGAGAAGCATGAGTTTTAACAAGCTTTTCCTTTTCTAGTCTCCTATAGGCTTGTCCAGTGGACATGCAATTCCCTCACCGTGAAGACTGGATGGCTGCAGCAGGGTGGTTCTGCTTCCAGATCCCTCCATCTTCAGGTCCTCTGTGGCATGCCCTTCTCGCTAGTGTCTCAGCTGCTCGTGCCACGGTAGAAGCTGGGCAGTCAGGCCAGATTGAGGCCAGAGCAGTTTGGCCAGAATATTTCCGTAATGTCCATTGGACACTGCAGACTTTGGGAATGGAAAGAGAGCATGGGTCACTCCTGCTTGGGGAGGCACACTGGGATCTCCTCCGTGGTCTCAGCTTGCCTCACATGGAAACAGTGCTGTGTGTAGTGGTGGAAGAGGTGCCTGTCCCAAGGAGAGTCATGAGACAGGCTGTTTCCCTAAGCCTATTGTCCTGTTCTCCTGTGGCAGCATCATTGGAAAGCTTTGTGTATTTGCTTGGCCAGTAGCCCCACTACATTGCACAAATCAAAGAGCGGATCTGTTGTGTGGCACCCAAGGGAGTCTTAACAGTGTGAGCAGTGCTTGTGAGTGAGGAGAAGTGTGAAGCCAGATGAAGTGAGTAGAGAGAGGGATTTGGAGAGACAGGGTTGGGCTGTGGATTGCAGTGGAATGCGAAGAAAGAAGGCCTTGCACACTGGTTGGAGAAAGAGTTGGGGAGCAGACAAAAAGCCAAGGTTAGTAAGCATCTGGACAGTTTCCTGGTGCTGTATCTTTTCAGTTGCTTCACGTACTATGGTGGTGAGCTGGACAGCGTTGAACTGGACTTTCTGCCTGTCCTATGATGAGATTAAGCTACATGAAACCTGTCCTCCAGGGATATTTGCTTTTTGGCACTCACATTACTGACATGCATGGCTTCCCAAGGACCGTTCTGGGTGGGTCCTGGTGCACGAGCAGTGATTGCTGAGTTGTGTGCTGGGCCGACACTACTGCTGAGAGAGCTGGGTTTGGCTTCTCAGAGGTAAGAAGTGGGGTCTGAGTGGGAAGGTGTTCAGGAAGTCCCTCAGAGGGTCCTTTGCTTCATCAGGAATGTGTACAACCCTGTAGTCTCTGTCTGCACACAGCAGCCACTGCCTTCTCAGATGTGACCTGAGTTAACAAAAGCCGTTGTTAATGCTAGTGTGTGCTAGCAGCCTTGCACAGATTCAGCAGCCTTTCAGCCTCCTGAATTTATTAATTCTCATGCATTCCATGTCACTACTCATCGCTGCAGCTAACCAGTCTCTGGGTGACTGTGGCCCATTGCCTCTCGGCACATGCTTTTCCTCTCTTTGGCCTGCTGTATTCTGCTTCCTGCATTTCCATCCACACCCTCAGGTACCTAGAGAGCCCATTCGCAGAATCACAGAATCCCTGGAGTTGGAAAGGACCCCTGGAGATCATCTAGTCCAATCCTCCCGCTCAAAACAGAGACCCATAGAATAGGTTGCTCTCAACTGTGTCTACTTGGGGTTGGAACGTCTCCAGCAATGGAGACTCCACAACCTCTCTGGGCAACCTGTTCCAGTGCTCAGACAAAGTTCTTTCTTATGTCTAAACAGAATTACTTGTATTTCAGGTTGTGTCCATTTCCTCTTGTCCTGTCACTAGCTATCACTGAGAAGAGTCCAGCCCCATCTTCCTTACTATCCCTGCATCAGATATTTATACATATGGATAAGGTACCCCCCCCCCCCCCGCCCAAGCCTTCTCTTCTCCAGGCTAAGCAATTCCAGCTCTCTCAGCCTTTCCTTATATGTCAGATGCTCCAGTCCCTTCATCATCTGTGTAGCCTTTTGCTGGACTCACCCCAGTAGGCCCACGTCTTTCTTGTACTGGGGAGCCCAGACCTGGACACGGCAGTCCTACGAGGTCTGAGCAGAGGGGAAGGATCACCTCCCTTGACCTGCTGGCAACGTTGGCCTTCCTTGCTGCAACAGCACATTGCATTGCATACACTAATACAGAACGGTCTTCTATGAAATCCCTTCCTCTCGGATTACAAGTTACAGCTGTCATACCATTAATATCACTCAGAGTGGACATGACTGCTGATATTCACTTTGGTGTTATTTTCATTATATTTACTTGTAACCATGAGCATAAGCATTTTTACCTTGTTATGATTATCATAACTGATAAAGCCATACGTACAAGTGTAATTAACCATTCAACAGGGTGCCTTAAAAGATACAGAGCAGTAATTCCCTTAAGGATCCATCCCTTAAAAACTGACCCCAAATATCTCCCCGTAACAGGCAGACAATGGTGGGATGTTTCCCTTTCCACATATAATTAATCTATTTGCCAGGACATTCTCTTTTACTGTGAGTAAAATTATACTTACAACTTACCTTTTCCAGGACACGGGTAACATCCTACCTTGTCACATCACCTAATTTAGCTCAGATACATAAACAGTGCTATTTCCTGTCATTACTGCAAGAGGTAGTGTGCAGTTATGATGTTCAAACCAGTTCCATCCCTCTTGCTGTTGACAGCAACAACTTCATCTGACCCACAATTTTTGCCTGGCCTGCCCCTGTTCTTAGCCTTCTTGTCTTCTTGGAGGATGTTTCACACACTAGCAGTTGTCTCCGAAGTCTGGGCCAAGGTTATGCGGCTGCGCCACATCAGAGCTGGGCTTCAGATCCTTCAAATGCAGGCAGCTAAACAGGCAGGAGGAGAGAGTGGTGGAGAGAAAAAGCAGAGGGGAACTGTACAGAATTGTCTATAGGCCTGACAGAAGTCCCTGCTTCCAGTCTGAGTCTCCACTCCTTCACATTGCACCATCATTCTAGGATCTTTGGCTACAGTCACCCACAAAATAACAACTTGCTATGGCTCTCTGTATTGTTAGAGTGCATAGTTAGACGCAGCTAACTAGACAGAGGTTTTATTACAGGTGAGCTAGCTAACCACAAATAATCTTATTGGAGGAATTACTGGTTATTCCAGTTAGAGCAAAGTAAAGTTCCAAGCAAGCAAAAACCTGACACGCCTGGCCGGCAAAGTTAGCTTAATACAGGGCCTGTGGCCCTGCTAGCAATGGCAAGGCCATATTCACTGGCCTACTGGTTGTTGTTCCCCTTCTCCTTTGGTAGTCCAGGAATCACAGGTCCAGCAAGGATGTTGTAAACTGTCCTGTTGCTCAAGGCTCCCAATCAGGAGCAAACAGAGCATCTTCTTGGAGGCATTGGTTTTCTCCTATCATCTGGTTTGCCTCGTGATGACTCATTAAGGTCTTGAGGTAGCCTGTAGTTCTTCTGGGCAGTGTAGGGTCATTACCTGATTTGCTACATGTCTGTCATTAACACAAAAACTAATACAACAGCTAAAATCCTTGCTGTAGGAGGTAGAGCCAAGTTAAAAATGCTGGCAATTGCAGGAACCCTCTCTGAGTCCAACAGAGCGAGCCATACACAGCACATCCTAGAGCTCAAGGCCAGCAACTGCTACCGCCCAAGTTCTTCTGGCAGTATCTCAACTGTGGGCATCTCAGCTCCTCAGACTTGCCTCAGTTTCCACTGTGGCATTGTAGCTTGGTCAGTTATTGGCTGTTGATGGAGCTGTATTAAAATCTGTCGTCTCACAAAAGATGATAACGCGCAAGCCACAAGCTTGTCCCACCCTTTGTTTCTGAGGGATAATGATTTGCTGTGGGTGGGAAGGAGGGGGAGTTAAAACTAAATAGCCTGTGGAGGTATCTTTAAGAAATGTTGTGTGTCCTTATTTTTGGTGCAGCTGTGATCTGCCCCTTCTTCAATTAAGGCACAAGCAAGAAGATCCAGTTGCTGTAATGCTTGTACCCCTTCCCCCCTTCGTTAATATTAATGACCACTGTGCCACTTGGGCAGATGACACTGCCTACTGAAAACTACAGACTTCTAGACTGGATTACCACTGGACTAGAACAGCCAGCTGGACTATTCAAGCCTCAAAGATTGTCACAATCCCACCTGCTGCATAACCTTCTCACAGCTGGAGGATTTCTGTCACAAAGGGGACATGGTTCCTGTGCTACTGCTACCCCTTTTTCCTTCACTATTGTTTTGTAGCAGTCCTGCTCCCACAGAATCAGCCGCTCTTGAAATCCTTATCGCAAAAGACTTTCCTTGCACTCAGAATTCTAATGCAGGAACTTCTTTTTAAAGAAGTGTCTTTCAGTGTGGTTCAAACATCAGCATATTCCTTGCCCCAAGTCCTTCACTGTTTCTCTGAACAGTGTTTTAAATTGTCACTGACTAGGAGGAGCTTTTATTTCACTCGAGACCTTAAGCTTGCTTTCTGTTACCTATCAATTTCTCTGTTTCTCCGACCACCATTCCCAAGTAATTAACCTGGGGTTGCACTAACAGGGCTTTGGTCAAATTGATCTCTTAATTTTAAAACTCAGATACTTTTCCCCCATACTACTTCTTCTGTGCCTCCGGTCACTAGAATATCATCTAAAGAATGCCTTGGTTTCTTACAGCCCTTAAAACATAGTCTTTTGTAAATGCACAAAATCACACACAAAAATATATATACATGTGTATATACCGGCATGCACTTTATGTTATCTATACAGACCTTACCTTATGTGATGGTGTTCCATTAATCATGGTCTGTATTCACAGCAGTATTAAGAAGACATTGATGCTCACCAAGAGAAACAGAGGACCTCATCTGGAGATGGAGACACTTTTCAGTTGGATCCATTTGCTTTTACTGCCTCAGTTTGTATGTATTTTTCCCTTTTAACTTCAGCCACGACAATTAGCCTCTAAAGAAGATCTTATATGCTTCTTTTTAATGTATGCATATAGGATAATAAAACAAACGTGGTGACAAAAAGCTAAGCAACATACGGGTTTGAATATCCATAGGGCTGGAATGGATTACTTGTTCTTCTGTGCTACAACTGGAAGACAAAAATAACAAAAGATTGTTATTAGTAGTTATCTTAGTTACCCAAGCTGGAACATCTCCCTCCCTCAGAGTTTCTGGTGATAGTCAAGGTCTGCTAAGCTGTGGTTTTGCTTCCTTCACTTTATCCAGTTCATTAGCTATTGTTCATAAACAACTGCTCACCAGTCTTCCATCTGTGTTATCCATCAGTGTTTGTTATCCACTGGCTCCTTCTCTTCTACACAGCAAAGAGATAAGGTTCATACTTCTATTTAAATTGCCACTATTTACACGTATGCATAAATTTTGACCATCTTCTTTTTCTTCTTTCTTCTCTAAAAGGTTTTAAAACATGGCTTCCCATTATGTTACAGAGTTAACTTTGGGGGAACATTAATACAGCACTTCTGTTTTGGTTACTGGATAGGTATGAGTATCCTCCACTACTCTTGATATCCTTCCTAGATCCCTCCTATACTTGCAGGCCCTTGCTTCAAAGAACATGACTGAAATCAGTTCTATCACTAGGTCTAGCCGCTTCTCTTCAAGTTGTCCTTTGGAGAGCTACCCTGGAAAGAAACCCTAAAAAATACCTAGAGAGGCCTTGAGGTTTCTATATTTCGGGTCACTTTTCCAAAGCTTTTACTGTGAGTAATAATGGAACCACTTCTGGGATATTTTGGTTACATTTCTGTGTTACTTAAGCCTGAACTTAATTGTGTCAGCCACAGCCTGCACCTCATAGATACTTTTTTTTTTAATATATCGATGGATGTGTTAGTGTCCAGTAGGCGCCAGGGGGCTCTTCATTTCTTGACCACCCAGCAAAGTTTTCAAATTAATACTTACAGGGTCATTTAAATTTAGTTTTAAACGACTAATATTCTTAAGTTTACAAATTGACCACTATTCCATTTTGAGTATGAACACTGATGACTAAATTGTCTTTAGTAAATGACACAGAGCACAAGCGCTAGTCAGTTTAGCTAGTTCATTTCCATTTAACTCCTAATTTAAAACTCCTAATTTGAAAGTGCCATGCTCCAGTCCACGGCAGTGCTTCTTTTTCATGATCTGAGATCTGGAGGCTGTGGAGGGAGCAGAGCTCCTGGAGTTGGGGTAATGGCCTGCATCTACAGGGTGAGCTGGGGAGTGTCGGGGTCATATCGAGGCATGTACTAGCAGGGCAGTACAGGTTTGGGCACAGTGCCTGAGGCCACGGGCTGTATGTGTTTTCAGAGGGGTTCTGGCTTGGCTGTTTTCCCCTGCCCAAGGGCATGAATCAATCAGTGGGAGGGAGCTGCACTGCTGGGAAGGAAACAAAGTAGGACTGTATGCAACGTCTTGCAGGAAAGGGCAGTTTTACAGTCCTGCACTTGCCTGTTTTCCCACTAAAAGCACCTAGGAAGCACCCCGAGCACGTCAGAGACATCAGCTGTGGTCCACTGGACAAGTTCCAGAGTGATTCCTGGGTTTGGGGTGTTTGGCTGAAAGACAGGTGAATGCAGGTACCGGTGGGTCTGCTGTGCTTTTCGAGGCAAACATGGCATGGTGTGAGGGGCTGGGGATTTCTGCAGCAAAGGTGGCTGCCCGGGGATGAAGGTGGAGGGCGAGAGCATGGGGATACAGAGTGGGACTTTTCAGGGGAGCCAAAGGAGCAAGGAGGTTAATATATATGGGGGCGGGGGGGAATGAAGAGGATGAGGACTGTGGTGGTGGTCAAGGATCACCTGGCAGCCTTCAGTGCAGCCCAACTAGGTATGGTGTTACTCTGAAGAGCAGAAAAGTGTAAGGATCATAGTGCTGTGATTGTACTAAGCTGTGTGGCTCTTAGTTGCAGGTGTGTGTTAGTACATGAAACATCATGATAGAAAACAGTTATTTTTTTTAACTGTGAAACAGAATTCCGAGCTTTCCTTGTGGTTCTGTAGCAAACAGGCCTCATCCCTAAAAACCGCTGTAGCTGACCTGCTTTTTGTTTAGGAATTATGTAGGTGAGATAATGAGAAGCTACTGCTGGCAGAGTAAGCATGATTCTGTACATCTCAGACAGTACTGGCCATCTTTACTACCTCTGTGTGTATGATGCAAGAGAATTTGTCTTACTTGCAGAGTCCAGGGGTGAGGGTTACTTTCCTAGAATCTGTTCAAGTCTGTTATAGAGAGGGTGGTCTTTAGTAACCCAGAGACACAGAAGCAGCGACAAAAGGCGCGCTTGAGCAGAGGAATAAAAATGGGACGATGCGGGCGGGATGGGGGTGCATCGCAGAGGAGACAAAGAAGAGGCTCTAGGCTGCAGAAGCCAAAGATGGAGCCACAGGACAAAGTTCAAAGGGCCAGAGACGCGGCAGCCACGGAAGGTCCGAGTGGCAGGTCCACATCGAGCGACGGACAGCCACCTGGGAAGAACTGCGCGAGGCTAAATGCAGGGCGGCGGGCTCGTGCCCGGGGCGAGGGACCAGGTGGTGGTGGCGCTCCAAGTACTCACCGCTCTGTGGTGGACTGGAGCTGCCCCAGCCGCAGGTGGCAAAGCTCCTCCTGTCCCATGTTTGAGCAGGCACTTACTTTAGTGGGGGTGAAAGCGCTCCTGCGGCTCTGCCTCTGCCTAGTCTGGGCTCAACTTGCCGGGGAAGCAAACCACAAGCAGCAGGGCGGAGGTGAGGGCAAGCGTGTGAGCCTCGGCCATGCCAGGGCGGCGGGCAGCGCACTGCCGGGGGCCTCGGAGGAGAGGGGCCGTGAGGGCAGGGCTGGGGGGCTGCGGGGGCAGGGCTGGAGGCGTGGAGCTCCGCGCGCCAGGACAACAGGGACATCGGTGCCGCGCAGAAAGGCTTCCCCGGGGGACTCGGTGCCGCGCAGAAAGGCTTCCCCCGGGGGACTCGGTACCTAGCAGAAAGACTTCCCCGGGGGACTCGGTACCTAGCAGAAAGGCTTCCCCCGGGACTGGGTACCAAGCAGAAAGGCTTCCCCGGGGGACTCGGTGCCGCGCAGAAAGGCTTCCCCCGGGGGACTCGGTACCTAGCAGAAAGGCTTCCCCCGGGGGACTCGGTGCCAAGCAGAAAGACTTCCCCGGGGGACTCGGTACCTAGCAGAAAGGCTTCCCCCGGGGGACTCGGTGCCGCGCAGAAAGGCTTCCCCGGGGACTCGGTGCCGCGCAGAAAGGCTTCCACGGGGGACTCGGTGCCGCGCAGAAAGGCTTCCCCCGGGGGACTCGGTGCCGCGCAGAAAGGCTTCCCCGGGGGACTCGGTACCTAGCAGAAAGGCTTCCCCCGGGGGACTCGGTACCTAGCAGAAAGGCTTCCCCCGGGGTCTCGGTACCTAGCAGAAAGGCTTCCCCGGGGAACTAGGTGCAAGCAGAAAGGCTTCCCCGGGGCACTCGGTGCAAGCAGAAAGGCTTCCCCCTGGGACTGGGTACCAAGCAGAAAGGCTTCCCCCGGGGCACTCGGGAGCTCACACAAAGGCTTCCCCGGGAGCCTCGGTACGTCCCAGGAAGGCTTCCCAGGAAGGCTTCCCCTGGGCACCTCGGAATGCCACAGCAGAATTCCCCCCGGGGACCTGGCAGCGCTCAGACTCCTGAATGCTCGGAAAGCATTCACCCCAGGACAGCCTGTGCTTCGGAAAAGTGTGACCTCCCGTAAAAGACCCCGTCCTTCTGCGCCTGGTGCCTCTGGCCAGGCCGCTTCCACCTGCTTGCTGTCCTGTGCCTGCGTGTGCTCGGACAAGGCCCGGCAGGTCTGGCCCTGCTGGTACCAGCTGCTGGAGAATGCACTGCCCGCCAGTCTGAACAGCCTCTAGCACTGATGGCTGTGTTGCAGTCCAGCACATTCAAGGCGCATGTCACTGCGATTAGGCTTTGCCAACCCATGAAGGCTAGCCCACCCGCAAAGCTCCACTGAAGCTGAGGGATTTGTTCTGGCTTCAGGTTTGATAGCAGAGGAACAGTGTTGGGAAGCTACACGTTCAGTGTCACGACCTACAGCGGGAATGACCAGGGAGCACAGTGTCTGTATTAGCCCCGCTGCTCCGACCCCTCTCAAGGATATGCTACTTTTGAAGCCTGGGCACAGCACTGCCCGTTACAAGGAGCCCCTACATTCCCACAGAAGATGCGATTGCAGCTGGGACTGTCCTGACTTATTGAAGTGGAGGCTCGTGGGTGTCTCAAGAGAGACATCAGCTGATACCAGGGGAAGATATCCACTATGTATCCAGCTGATGGGAATGGCTCTCCAGAAATACCCAGCTCTCTCCCCTGACTACAGGCTTTGACAGAGAAAGCGACCTTTTAGAGGCTGGCCCTTTCTCTGGCCAGATGCCTACAAGGAGCTGAAATGAAGGCCCCAATTAAACACGAGTGGTGCAAGATGCCTCTTTCATCCCTGCACATAGTCCTCAGAGCTCACCCACCTCCTGCTGCAGTGCCATCCCGATCTTTCCCTCCTCCAAGCAGAGCACCCCCTGGAAGTGATGGCAAAAGGCAATCTCGCCACAGTTGTCCTGTTCCCCCTTTGGGGATTTACAGACTACCCAAAGAGGCAGGTTATCCTCCTAATGTCTTTGTGTGCACCTGTGCCTCCCTCTCAACAGCTGCCAGCATTTTCTATGCACTGCTGTTTTCATGTCTTTACGGCCCAATTCACGGCACTCCATGTGCTGTCTTGAAAAGCAGATTCGTTGCCCGATGTGCAATAAGCCAAGAATTACACACATTTACATACAATTATAATATTGCTTGCACACCATTTTACTACTATGCATGCTCAGGGGAGGGGTCGTCACCCGAGCGCGGGTGTTTTTGGCCTATGGGTATGATTTTTTGTGTTATAATGAGGACAGTTCAGTTAGGCATACATGGACCTTGAATTCTTTTGCCAAATTGGCAATACACACCTAGAAAGGAAACATTTTGATTTAATGTTTCTTTTAGGGCTTTAGCAGTTCTAGGATGTCCTTGATTAAAGAATGCTTCTTCTCAGAAAATAGAGATAGAGGTTACCGTGATCTTCCTACCACAGGCTTTGGGATATCCAGTGCACCGTGACGGTGGGAGGCCAGGTCCATCGTGGGGAAAGGCGGTGCCCCAGCGGGGTGAGAGGGTCAGAGCGGGGAAGCACCAAAACAGCGCGGTACTGCTGGAGCTCTGGTTTGGTGGCCGCTTCTGCCCCAGGACTCACACAAACAGTGTCCATCAGGCAGCTGCACTCAAGGTGCCCACTGTCCATGTTGCCACTTTCTCCTCTGGTGAGCAAACAAGCCTGCCACACCGCTTAGCAGGCTAGTGCCGGCACTTGGCTGAGCACACTGCCTATGCACGCTGCAGAGTGCTGAGTGCTCTAGAGCTGCCGAGGATGCTTGCTGTGGCCTGCTGCCAGATTGGAGATAGTGAGGCGCACGTTCTCAGCTCTGAGGTGTAATTCCCATGTTCAAACCATTCCCCAAGTTCCCCGGGTATCTCAAGGGAGTCTCATCCAAGACGCCGTTCCCAGATTTCAGCACCTCAGTTCACAGGTACGTGATTATGCCAAGATGGCTGTCTACAAAGTCCTTGCAATCATACAGAAGCAGTTAGAAGAAGAAAATAATCAAAAGGCAGATGCTTTGTGGGGCAGGCCAGAGGAAGACGACACAGGATCGTAGATTCCATCTTAGGTCGGTGCCGTCAGCGCCTGACTGCCTTGCCTTCAGACCCACATTTTGCAAGGTGTGTGGCAGAAAAGCGGACACCGTCTGGAAAGGAGGCCTCTCCTGCTCGGGGCACACTCAGGCCACAGGGAAGGAAAATACCTGTGAGAAAGTTAGAAAAGATTCAGCCAAGAACCATCTTGCCACCTATCATATCCCTGGAATGGCCGTTTACTCAGAGAAAGAAACACAAAGTGAAAAGGAAGTGCTTTGTAATTTCCTCCCCTCTGAACTATGGAAATATGGACATCTCTGTGGCTGTCCAGGGACCTGCAAAGAGCCTGAGAGAGCCTGGAACAGCCCCATGCATTGCAAGGCAGTCCAAGAGACACTGTGTAACTGCCTTGCCAGGTCACTGCATTCGGGTAACTTTTACGGTGTGCAAAGAGCTCCGCACCACAGCGTTCAGAGCCCTGCCCTGAGCTTCTGACTGACTGAAAGCCAAGTGTCCCAACATCATCTCCTGCAGCGCTTGCCGCGCTGCTGCCAGATGCCCTGGCAGGGCGCCCGGGAGGGCGTGTGTGTGGTGTCCCTGCAGCCCCTCGGTGACATGGCCTGAGGTCACAGAGGGGGGTCCCACCTCACAGCCGCAGCTCCCCTCTTCCCACGGTGCCCCCAGCCTCTCCCCACTTGTCCCAGCAAGGCCGGGGGAGCCCAGGCACTGCCGCTGCTCTCGCCCCCACGCTGCTGGGCAGGAGCCGCTGTGCTGGGAGCCAGAGCAGGCAGTGCGACAGCACCGGGGGTGGTCTGCTGAGGTGCAGAGGAGCAGGCCGGAGGGCAGCAGTTGCTGTGCCACCCTCCTGCTGACTTGGCCGCTCAGGTTTTCTCCCTTCTCGGAGGGCTGTTTCTTGCCTCAGGACTGCTTCCAGCTGTCCTCCTCTGTGCCAGAGGCAGGATCCTGTGGGAAGAAAGAGAGAGTCTGCAGGAAGGGGAGCTGGAGATGAGGAGAAAGGTAAGAGGCAGGAACAAATCACCCTTGATTTAGGAGTGCACGCGTGGGCCTTTGGAGAGCTCCAGCCACAAGCAGCGCTTTATAAACCAGTGGAGAAGCTTAGCAGTGGGAAACAGAGCAAGGTGCAGCTGCTGTGTGGAGAAGGTGTCCCCTACATAGTACACCAACCTGAAGAAGGCGACTCAGGACAAACTGAAATCACCATCAGCTGTCATTCCTGAGGAAGTCCCTAGAGAATGTGAGAGGTGGCTGCAAGCTCTGGGTGTACTACAAGGCCTGCAAGCACTGCCAAGGCACAACCACTGATATGGCCGAGTGTGTTCAGCATGCCCTGCCCCCAAACAGGAAATCTTTCCATAGAGCTGTAGGGTTCGGATTGCTGTGCTGGAGCCTCACACGCGTACCTGTGTTCTTTTGCCCCGGGGGGCTGCTCAGGAGAGGAAGGAGAAAGAGCTGCTGCTTCTGCTGCGACTCAAGGAGGACATGGAGCAGGAAGCGAGAGCTGAGGAAGTGCAGAAGCAAAGGAGACAGGTGAAAGCCCAAAAGGCACGTGAAGGAGCATTCTTTTCAGCTTGTAGGTGGCAGAGAAGAGAGCGACTACTGACAAAAATCCACAGGGTGTCTAAAAGAGGCGCCAAGTGTGCTTTGGAGCCCTGAGATGCCCCTTAGAGCTGACCGCACCTGGGAAGGCTGCAGGGGCTGGAGGGCCAAAGTGGGGCAGGTTGGTGGCGGGAGCTGCACAGGTTTGTTGTGCTCCAAAGGGGAGGGTGAGAAAGAGACAGCTAGGGAAATGCTTGTGTCCCTCCCAAAGTGGCCTAAACTAGGAGAGGAACTGTGGGCCTTTCCAGATGGGTACTGTAACTATGCCTCTTCAGACCGTGTGTCTTGTTCCCCGGCAGCTCAGTGGGGCAGGAGGCCTCGGCGTTTCAACCTGCGGTCAGACGATGCTGTTCAGGGCAGCTCAGTCGGCACATGGCCATTGGATTTCTGTACATCCTTTTTAGTTCTTTTCTTTTTTTGTTTGTTTGTTTGTTTGTTTGTTTTTCCTTGGAAGTGGATTCAGCAAGGGATTGCTCCCAAGACAAACAAAGACACGGCAGGAAATGTGTTGAGGCTTGGGGTGGCAGTTTCTGTCTCAGACAGAAAAGAGTGCCCATAAACGTGTGCAGGATGCTTGATGGAGCATCTCTAGGCAAAAGAACCCTCGGGGTAATCTACTCTTCGCTGCTTTTCTTCAATATTGTAGAAGCAACTCTTGCTGGAGAAAAAAATGGCATATCACCTCAAAAAGGGGCAAGACCTTCTTTCCTCCAGTGCGGAGGCGGACGTTCCTGGGAAATATTTGGGCAAGTTGCTGTCTCGGGACCCACTGCCTGAAGCCAGAGGTACTTGTAATGCAACTGTTTTGTGGCACTAGCTCTTGCTCCTCTCTCCCAGGTCAGCAGAGACGCCTGCTCTCGCTTCCAAAGCTTTAGCCTCTGGAGGCATGGAGTGAGTTGCGAGCGGTTGGGACTGCCGCTCTTTTTAGGGCTTTGAGAGATTCTCGGGGCAGGCTGGGTGAACGAAAGCCAGCCCACAGAGCTGTCTTGGGGCTTCTTACCCTCGCGCTTCAGGAATGTGCTCCTGCCACGTGTACGTGACACGCAGTTTGCACGCTCTCTGGTTCGCGGGTATGAATTTCCTGCACTTTCCCACACACGCAAAGCCTGCCCTGCCCCACCCGCAAAGAGGCAAAGCCAAGCCTGGAAGTCAACTCTTTTCCTACGGACCATCTGTAGGCTGAGCACAGGTCTCTGCTATGGTGGTGGTATGGTGGCTAACCATGGGATTTGGTGTAGCAGTCCCCGACTCTGCTCAGCGCTGAGTCACAGCTCCTGCCCTGGGAAGGTGTGGGCAAGCTTGAGCAGATCTCTTTGAGCCTGGCTGCAGCAGAGCCAGCTCTCCAGCTGCCACGGCCCCCACCCCGTGGCAGTGGCACATTGCATGGCACATTGCATGGCCCTGGCTTGGGCTTGGGCTTGGGCAGCCAGGCTTGAGTTCCCCCTTAGCAGTGCCATATCTTAGCCTTAGGCAGAGAGGATGTGCTTTCCCTGCTGAGGGACAGCAGAAGAGGCTAGCGTCCTTCTCGCCGATGATTTCCAAAGCGACACTCCAAGAACGTTCAAGACGCAGAGGTTAATGCTGTGGTCGTTCAGTGTTGCCTGAGAGGATGAGCATTTGGTTGCCGCTCCCTTTGTGTGCTTCTACGTACAGCATTGGCTGTGGCAGCACCTAGCATGGGACAGGACTGGGCCTTCAAGGAGAGCCCACCCAATTCAAAACCCTACAAGAGGCAAGCTGCAGGGGCTCAGCCATCCTGCTTGCCCTGGGTGCAAGGCCCATGCAGGGAAAGGCAGTGGTCTTGCAGTCCCAGGAGAAACCTCTTGCTTAGCCCCATGGCCAATGGCTTTTGCTTGGAAAAGGTTTACAAACTGAAGCGTGATTGCTTTCTCCCCATAGGAGCCTACCAGGCTCATCAGTCTTCAGCTGATGGAGAGAACTGCACCAAGGCTTCCCTTAGAGTCACGGTCTGCCAGAAGGGCTCTGCAACGACGCATGCTGCCACAAGCAAAAGTGCCTCTGCTCAGGTACGCAGGCTCTGCACAGAGCTGGGTGCCTGCAGGGCGCCACGGCTCCTGAACTGCAGGGCCGTGGTGCCAGGCACTCCCGAGAGAGTGCTGCCACGCACTGCCTCTCTTGCCTTGTGAGCAGCACCTGGTCACTGAGGAGATGTTGTCTTGCTGGGCTGTGATGTGTCTTCTTTGCACAAAGGCTGTCAGAGAGCCAGCAATGGCTGCTTTCCAGAGTCTCTCTCTCTGTCTCCCCCTGCCCCTGCCCCTGCCCCTGCCCCTGCCTCTGCCTCTGCCTCTGCCTCTGCCTCTGCCTCTCTCTGACACAAGGCACTGGTAGTTGCTGAAGCACAGGGGTGCCCAGGTGCGTTCGGTGGCCACTTCTGCCCCAGGACTCACACCCGCAGTGTCCATCAGGCAGCTGCACTCAAGGTGCCCACTGTCCATGTTGCCACTTTCTCCTCTGGTGAGCAAACAAGCCTGCCACACCGCTTAGCAGAGTGCTGAGTGCTCTAGAGCTGCCGAGGACGCTTGCTGTGGCCTGCTGCCAGACTGGAGATAGTGAGGTGCACGTTCTCAGCTCTGCGGTGTAATTCCAGCGGTGGCAGCAGCCAGCAGCCTGGGAGAGCTCAGCCTTGCTGTGAGCAGGGCATCAGGGCTGGGATTGTCACAGCAGACCAGAGAGGTTAGGAGATGGGCAGAGCTCTAGAGGTACAAGCATTGGTCCGTGTTCAGATTTCTGCTCTAGCTGGTACCCAGAGGGCTTTGAGGGCCCACCGGGCAAGTGATGGAGCAGCTGTGCTGGCGAGATTTGTGTGCTGGCCCCTGGCAAGGTGTTTTCTGAATGTGAGAGGCGAGCAGCTGCCATTCAAAACCCAAAGCAGCTCTCGTGCCGCTTTGCCCTTTGAAGATGAGAGCACCACTCAGCTCCTGCAGAGCAATGGCAAGGGTCCCCACCAGTCCTGCATGGAGATTTCTTGCCCTGAAGGGCGGGGCACTTCAGACTCATGGTCCATCTTCACAGCATCTGCTGAGAAATCTCTCAAACCGGGAACTGCCCTGCCCTGGACTCCCTCTACTGAACTACCAAATGGGCTCTGGCCTTCCTCACCCAGGCAGGGACACCTGTTTCCACCTCCTGCTGAGACCAGTCCACAAGACAGAGCTTTGGCTTGTTTGGGAGCCAGCCGTGCCCGTGCATGGCACAACACCCTGGCCAGGGAACACCTACCTGCTTGTGTGTGGGCTTGTGGGGTGTGCGCACGCGTGTGTGCGCGTGTGTGTACGGGCGGGAGGGCAAAGAGATCTTTTATTGTGCACATCTCCACATGGGCCAGTCCTGGGGGCTCCCGTTGGCAAAGAGAGTGGAAATCAGGGCCTGAGTCATTTCATCCACCACACTGCAATCCACAAGCATGGCCTCAGGGTGCCTGCAGGACCCTGTGCTTTAGAAAAATCTCATCTTCCTGAGTTTTAGAAATCACCTTGGATTCCCAGGGCTCTGAGTCCTCCAAAACCTGTATCCCAGGCAAGGTGCCCTTTGCAACAGCTTTTCCCGCTGCAAAGCAGCAGGCTCCTTCTGCTTGGCATCAGCCTGCTTCTGCTTTGGGGAAACAGAAAAATCACCTGAGGAAATGGGCATGGTCACTCAACACTTATTCCTTGTTTCTGCTACAGAGGCATGGAGGTGAAGAGCTGACTCATAAGATCAAGACTGTGGTGACACAGGCTGTGTCCAAATTAGCAAGGATCATACATGCAGCTGTGAGAGATGAGGAGGGGAGAACTAAAGAGCAATGGGATGGGGTATCAGAGGAGCCCACGTTCTCTTCGGACAACTCTGGCAGCAGTAACACGTGCAGTGAGGAGCTGCCTGGTTTCTCGGGAAGTCCTCCCTCCCACCCCACTAGAAAGCTCATCACAGCAACAAGCATAGACACCACTCTCTTAAGGCGTGATGTCAGCTCAGGAGTGGGAGGCAAAGCAACTGCACCGCAGCCACACAAGCCATCTTTGCCTTCTCTGCCCAAAAGGACACAGAGACCCCCGGAATCGGAGGTATGCAGAAGGAGAGGAGCACCTCAGGCCCCCTGCAGCTGGCCAGCAGACAGTACGAGCACAGCACCTAGAAAAGAGCTGGCAAAGAGGTGTCCTTTGAGCCAAACTTACTCTAGGACTGCCTCAGGGAGCAGAGGCACCCATCTCCCCAGGCTGAGCAGCACTGGTGGTGACTCAGCCAGAGAGCAAGGCTGGCCTCAAGCCAGCATTCTCCAAAACGCCTTGCAACAGCAAGCAGCCCCAGAAGCCCGGGGTGTTGTGGAGGTGGCAGATGCTTTGTGGGGTAGGCCAGAGGAAGACGACACACTGGCAAGTGGGATCGTAGATTCTGTCTTAGGTCAGTGCCGTCAGCGTCTGACTGCCTTGCCTTCAGACCCACATTTTGCAAGGTGTGTGGCAGAAAAGCGGACACCATCTGGAAAGGAGGCCTCTCCTGCTCGGGGCACACTCAGGCCACAGGGAAGGAAAATACCTGTGAGAAAGTTAGAAAAGATTCAGCCAAGAACCAGCTTGCCACCTATCAACATCCCTGGAATGGCCATGTATTCCGAGGAAGAAACAGAAAGCGAAGAGGAAATGCTTTGTGATCTCCTCCCCTCTGTCCTCCAAGACTGTGTGCCAGGGGCCCAGACCACGCTATGGGGGATTCACAAGTCCACGTACTGGACCACTGCATCCACAGCAAGCTCTCCAAAGACAGTGCTGCATTCCCTACCTAAACTGAGGCCCGGGAGCACCAGCGAGACCCTGCCCATCATAGGCCAGGAATTTCCAAGAAAGCCCTTCCCTCCTCCGTGTGCAAAGCCCCCTTCCCAGAGGGCAAGGCTGCGGAGACCAGTGCGTGAGGCGCCTGTGCCAAGCGAGCCAGAGCAAGCCCAGTGGGAAGAGGAAGCACTAGCCAGCAAGCTGGTGGAAGGAGTCCTGCAGAGGTGTGTGGCTACAGGCTGTGTTTGGGCACCTTTGGAGTAAAAAAGATTTTTCTTCTGCGGAAGTGGAAATTGTTGCCTTTCAGTTTGTGCCCATGGCCTCCTGTCCTCTCCTTGCCACAACCGATGAGTCCAGCTCCATCGTCTTTAGTCCCCCTCCCCACCGTCAGATGTTTTTCCCCACTGATAAGATCCCCTCGCCCTGCCCCGAGCCGTCTCTTCTGCAGGCTGACCAATTCCAGCTCGCTCCCCCTCTCGCCCTGTGACACATGGCCCAAGCCCTTCATCAATCAATCCCCTTTGGTGGCCGGGCTCGCTCCACTAGGCCCACGCCTTTTTCTTCTACTGGGCAGGCCACAACTGGGCAAAGCACTCCAGAGGTGGCCTCCCCAGTGCTGAGCACAGGGCAAGGAACACCTGCCTCGACCTGCCGGTCACACTCTTCCTAATGCAGCCTGGCGTGCTGGCGGCCGCCTGTGCCACAAGGGCACGTTGCTGACTCTTGGCCGCTTGCTCTCCCCCAGCACCCCCAGGTCTTTCTCTGCTGAGCTGCTTTCCCGCCGCTTGGCCCCTAGCCTCTAATGGTGCAAGGAGTTCCTGTGTCCCGGGGGCAAGAACAAGTCCTTGCCCTTGACAGCCAACTCTTTCTGCGCTTCCACAACAAGCAGCTTAGCTTTGCCAATTACAATATTGCTTACACACCATTTTACTACTCCGCATGCTCAGGGGAGGGGTCTTTACCCGGGCGCAGGCCTTTTTGGCCTATGGGCATGATGCAAAGGCACCCTGAAGGAGGTGGATAGGCAGCAAAGTATTTCCTGGTGAGGGCAAATAACCTGGGCTTGCTTTCTCAAAGAATACAGAGCATTAAGGCTTTTCCTGAGTCCTCACTTTTCCTCCCCTTTCACTGTCCTCATGCCTGAGCCTAGCAAAAGCTTGAACTGTGCTTAGAGTCATCCATGGGGGGCTGATGGCTACAGCAGTGTCAGCGCTTGGAGAGGAATCATCTACTAAGACATACCTACAGATGGGCCTGGGCTCCCTGCTCTCACCCTCCTGCCTCCCTAGCAGGGAGACGCCTCAAAGGGTTGCATCTTAATGCGCCGGAAAGACACAAAAGCAATTGAAAAACACTGTTGTGAGCACAAAGCTCTGTCACTGACACGGGTGAGGAAACAAACTCTCCTCTATTTACAAAGCAAAGCAAAGATTCCTTTTGCAATTAAAAAAATAATGTAATGCCAAGCCTATATTCCCTGGGAGGCCCAGGCATTACCACAATCACAGGCAGGGAACCAGGGTCCTTTCTGGTTTTAAAATCCAGCATGTTTCATCCAGGGGCCACACATCCCCCACAGAGGCACCCATCCCTCCGGCACCAGGAGATCATGGGCTGGGTGCCCAAGGACAGACGCCCACCCGGCCGGCTGTGGCACCCCCCACCACCAGAGGCCTGCACCCTGTGTCAATGGCCCCTCGGAGGCTCTGGCATAGCCTAAGGACAGTGGGGAGAGCAGCGAGGTGGGCTTTGCATCATGGAGGAAATGCGGTTTCTCCTGGGGACCCTCTTGGGCACACAGGCAGCCCTTGCCCTGCCCCGGATGCAGCTGACTCTGGGGGGGCCCTCGTGGGGCCTGTGGAGCACAACTGCAGCCTGCCCTTCCTGAGAGCGGGCAAGGCACTCCCTGTCCGCAAAGTCACCCCCTTGGCCAAGCAACCTGTGGCTCCGGCATCCTCTTTCCCTTTCCGACACGAAGCTCCTGCCGGCCCAGCCCTGCCGGGGGGCAGGATGCCCAGGGCATCCCCGACGCCCAGGCGGGACAGGCAGAGGAGCTGGGGCCAGGCAGCGCCCAGTGCGGGCAGTGCTGCTCTCACGCGACATGGCTGCCACCACCAGCCTCCCACAGCAGGGAAGCCACCGGCTGCCCTCCCCTAAGATGGCGGCCACTGCCCCACCCCACTGGGTGCTGACAGCCCCGCCCCTGTCGCCATGGGGACGGCCCAGCCCAAGGCAGAGCCGCCATGTTGGCTGCGCCCTGCAGCTGCTGAGGGGCAGGGAGAGAGCTGGAGGCAGGGTGGGCCAGGGCCGGGGGCCGGGCTGAAGGGGTGGGTGATGTTTGGGGCCAGAGACCCTCCAGGACCCCACACACCACACAGAATGCCCCGCCACCCCAGGGCACATGAGAAACCCCCTCAGGCTCCCACACACCCTCACAGCTCCCCCCAGTTTGCCACTCTGGGCCTAAGGGCGCGATTCTTTGTGTTATAAGGAGGACAGCTCAGTTAGGCATACATGGACCTTGAATTCTTTTGCCAAATTGGCAATTCATACCTAGAAAGGAAACATTTTGATTTAATGTTTCTTTTAGGGCTTTAGCAGTTCTAGGATGTCCTTGGTTAAAGAATGCTTCTTCTCAGAAAATAGAGATAGAGGTTACCCTGATCTTCCTACCCCAGGCTTTGGGGTATCCAGTGCACCGTGACAGTGGGAGGCCGGGTCCATCATGGGGAAAGGCGGTGCCGCGGCAGGGTGAGAGGGTCAGAGCGGGGAAGCACTGAAACAGCGCAGTACTGCTGGAGCTCTGGTTTGGTGGCCACTTCTGCTCCAGGACTCACCCACACAGTGTCCATTAGGCAGCTGTTTACTGTTTTCCCGCTTGTTTGTGTGCTGAAACATTTTGCTTAGAACGGAGGATTTTGAGTTCTTTATTTACAGCTTCTCGTTCAGAGTTTACTACTAAGGGTTTCTCCTAGCGAGATTATGACTTAGTACTTCATTGCATAGTGCTCACAGCTCACACTTTATCATTCAGGGTCTAAAATTTCAGCCACTGATTAGAGGTCAAGGTTTAAAATGTGACAACCAATAAATATGAAACCTCTAAGTGTAGTTTGTGTTCTAGGGTTTACAGTCCATTGCTTCGAGTTCAGGGTTTGTGGCTTACTGTTAAATAGAAAGTCTAAACCATTAGATGAAGAACTGTAAGCCTTGAGTGCCAAATGATAAACTGTAAATACCTATGTGGGATTTGTCACTTTCCACTCTGCCACCCAGCATGCAGCTCTGTGGTCTGAGGTCTAGGCTCTGCTCTAGGTGCCAGAGTAGAACTGCAGACAGCTAGGGCCAGGGGTTTCCCGCTAGAGTATCAAAGCTGATGCTTATCCCCAAGGGAAAAAAGAGGGGAGTCCAATGCCAGCTGGGTGACTTAGCCACACCCATGGCCTTGTCCAAGCAACAGCAGAAGCCAATCAGTTGGATGACTGCCAGTCCAGTAACTACTCTTCAGGTGCCTTGGAGAGCTGAGGAAGCATACTGGTACTTGGGCCCATGGCTAGTCCGCTCCTAGCTGTTGTTTGTGCGTATTAATGAATAAAGAATTGCTTTGATCTCCAAACTTGGCTCTGTGGTTTCTGTGGTCTCTGCACACAGGAAAAAGTGCCTGAACACAGTGCCCTGGGGAGGAGGTTACACAATGTTTCTGGAGGATGAGGCAGCCTGCCCTTAGATCTCTCCCACTATTTCGGGTGCCCTTGGACAGCCCCAGTGTTGTTTACAAGGCCTCAGGAGCCTTCCATATGGATTTCCATGGATGTTTGAGACTGTTGGAGGCTTTTCCCACTGCCCTGGAGACAGCTAGGGTCCCTCCAGGGCGGTAGGAGGGCCCAGATGCCCTCCTGATGCTCCCTGAGCTGCTCTCGGCACCCCAGCAGTGTTTCGGAGCACTCTGGGGACAGTGGGGTTTTCCATACCCATGGCTCCCACTGTCCCAGTACTGGGTGGGGGATGTTTCCCATCTCTGGTGGGATCAGGCAGGGTTTTACAGGAAGGCTGGGACTGTCCCTGTTGGCAGTGGTGCAGGGCAGACCCACGCTGGGTGCAGGCCCACAGTGCTGTGTGCTGGGCAGCTGGAGAAAGCAGAGGGGGTTGGCCTGAGCAGTGCAATGTGGGGCAGGTCTGGGGTGACAGGAGGGATGGGGGGGCTGTGGTGGCTCTCAGTAGCAGTGCCTTTGTCTGGGGCTGGGAAGGCAGCAACCTGGAGCAGAGGATCACTGGGACCACAAAGGACCACTGAGAGGAGGGGAAGCAGTGGGAGAGGAGGGTCATGAGAAGCATGAGTTTTAACAAGCTTTTCCTTTTCTAGTCTCCTATAGGCTTGTCCAGTGGACATGCAATTCCCTCACCGTGAAGACTGGATGGCTGCAGCAGGGTGGTTCTGCTTCCAGATCCCTCCATCTTCAGGTCCTCTGTGGCATGCCCTTCTCGCTAGTGTCTCAGCTGCTCGTGCCACGGTAGAAGCTGGGCAGTCAGGCCAGATTGAGGCCAGAGCAGTTTGGCCAGAATATTTCCGTAATGTCCATTGGACACTGCAGACTTTGGGAATGGAAAGAGAGCATGGGTCACTCCTGCTTGGGGAGGCACACTGGGATCTCCTCCGTGGTCTCAGCTTGCCTCACATGGAAACAGTGCTGTGTGTAGTGGTGGAAGAGGTGCCTGTCCCAAGGAGAGTCATGAGACAGGCTGTTTCCCTAAGCCTATTGTCCTGTTCTCCTGTGGCAGCATCATTGGAAAGCTTTGTGTATTTGCTTGGCCAGTAGCCCCACTACATTGCACAAATCAAAGAGCGGATCTGTTGTGTGGCACCCAAGGGAGTCTTAACAGTGTGAGCAGTGCTTGTGAGTGAGGAGAAGTGTGAAGCCAGATGAAGTGAGTAGAGAGAGGGATTTGGAGAGACAGGGTTGGGCTGTGGATTGCAGTGGAATGCGAAGAAAGAAGGCCTTGCACACTGGTTGGAGAAAGAGTTGGGGAGCAGACAAAAAGCCAAGGTTAGTAAGCATCTGGACAGTTTCCTGGTGCTGTATCTTTTCAGTTGCTTCACGTACTATGGTGGTGAGCTGGACAGCGTTGAACTGGACTTTCTGCCTGTCCTATGATGAGATTAAGCTACATGAAACCTGTCCTCCAGGGATATTTGCTTTTTGGCACTCACATTACTGACATGCATGGCTTCCCAAGGACCGTTCTGGGTGGGTCCTGGTGCACGAGCAGTGATTGCTGAGTTGTGTGCTGGGCCAACACTACTGCTGAGAGAGCTGGGTTTGGCTTCTCAGAGGTAAGAAGTGGGGTCTGAGTGGGAAGGTGTTCAGGAAGTCCCTCAGAGGGTCCTTTGCTTCATCAGGAATGTGTACAACCCTGTAGTCTCTGTCTGCACACAGCAGCCACTGCCTTCTCAGATGTGACCTGAGTTAACAAAAGCCGTTGTTAATGCTAGTGTGTGCTAGCAGCCTTGCACAGATTCAGCAGCCTTTCAGCCTCCTGAATTTATTAATTCTCATGCATTCCATGTCACTACTCATCGCTGCAGCTAACCAGTCTCTGGGTGACTGTGGCCCATTGCCTCTCAGCACATGCTTTTCCTCTCTTTGGCCTGCTGTATTCTGCTTCCTGCATTTCCATCCACACCCTCAGGTACCTAGAGAGCCCATTCGCAGAATCACAGAATCCCTGGAGTTGGAAAGGACCCCTGGAGATCATCTAGTCCAATCCTCCCGCTCAAAACAGAGACCCATAGAATAGGTTGCTCTCAACTGTGTCTACTTGGGGTTGGAACGTCTCCAGCAATGGAGACTCCACAACCTCTCTGGGCAACCTGTTCCAGTGCTCAGACAAAGTTCTTTCTTATGTCTAAACAGAATTACTTGTATTTCAGGTTGTGTCCATTTCCTCTTGTCCTGTCACTAGCTATCACTGAGAAGAGTCCAGCCCCATCTTCCTTACTATCCCTGCATCAGATATTTATACATATGGATAAGGTACCCCCCCCCCCCCCGCCCAAGCCTTCTCTTCTCCAGGCTAAGCAATTCCAGCTCTCTCAGCCTTTCCTTATATGTCAGATGCTCCAGTCCCTTCATCATCTGTGTAGCCTTTTGCTGGACTCACCCCAGTAGGCCCACGTCTTTCTTGTACTGGGGAGCCCAGACCTGGACACGGCAGTCCTACGAGGTCTGAGCAGAGGGGAAGGATCACCTCCCTTGACCTGCTGGCAACGTTGGCCTTCCTTGCTGCAACAGCACATTGCATTGCATACACTAATACAGAACGGTCTTCTATGAAATCCCTTCCTCTCGGATTACAAGTTACAGCTGTCATACCATTAATATCACTCAGAGTGGACATGACTGCTGATATTCACTTTGGTGTTATTTTCATTATATTTACTTGTAACCATGAGCATAAGCATTTTTACCTTGTTATGATTATCATAACTGATAAAGCCATACGTACAAGTGTAATTAACCATTCAACAGGGTGCCTTAAAAGATACAGAGCAGTAATTCCCTTAAGGATCCATCCCTTAAAAACTGACCCCAAATATCTCCCCGTAACAGGCAGACAATGGTGGGATGTTTCCCTTTCCACATATAATTAATCTATTTGCCAGGACATTCTCTTTTACTGTGAGTAAAATTATACTTACAACTTACCTTTTCCAGGACACGGGTAACATCCTACCTTGTCACATCACCTAATTTAGCTCAGATACATAAACAGTGCTATTTCCTGTCATTACTGCAAGAGGTAGTGTGCGATTATGATGTTCAAACCAGTTCCATCCCTCTTGCTGTTGACAGCAACAACTTCATCTGACCCACAATTTTTGCCTGGCCTACCCCTGTTCTTAGCCTTCTTGTCTTCTTGGAGGATGTTTCACACACTAGCAGTTGTCTCCGAAGTCTGGGCCAAGGTTATGCGGCTGCGCCACATCAGAGCTGGGCTTCAGATCCTTCAAATGCAGGCAGCTAAACAGGCAGGAGGAGAGAGTGGTGGAGAGAAAAAGCAGAGGGGAACTGTACAGAATTGTCTATAGGCCTGACAGAAGTCCCTGCTTCCAGTCTGAGTCTCCACTCCTTCACATTGCACCATCATTCTAGGATCTTTGGCTACAGTCACCCACAAAATAACAACTTGCTATGGCTCTCTGTATTGTTAGAGTGCATAGTTAGACGCAGCTAACTAGACAGAGGTTTTATTACAGGTGAGCTAGCTAACCACAAATAATCTTATTGGAGGAATTACTGGTTATTCCAGTTAGAGCAAAGTAAAGTTCCAAGCAAGCAAAAACCTGACACGCCTGGCCGGCAAAGTTAGCTTAATACAGGGCCTGTGGCCCTGCTAGCAATGGCAAGGCCATATTCACTGGCCTACTGGTTGTTGTTCCCCTTCTCCTTTGGTAGTCCAGGAATCACAGGTCCAGCAAGGATGTTGTAAACTGTCCTATTGCTCAAGGCTCCCAATCAGGAGCAAACAGAGCATCTTCTTGGAGGCATTGGTTTTCTCCTATCATCTGGTTTGCCTCGTGATGACTCATTAAGGTCTTGAGGTAGCCTGTAGTTCTTCTGGGCAGTGTAGGGTCATTACCTGATTTGCTACATGTCTGTCATTAACACAAAAACTAATACAACAGCTAAAATCCTTGCTGTAGGAGGTAGAGCCAAGTTAAAAATGCTGGCAATTGCAGGAACCCTCTCTGAGTCCAACAGAGCGAGCCATACACAGCACATCCTAGAGCTCAAGGCCAGCAACTGCTACCGCCCAAGTTCTTCTGGCAGTATCTCAACTGTGGGCATCTCAGCTCCTCAGACTTGCCTCAGTTTCCACTGTGGCATTGTAGCTTGGTCAGTTATTGGCTGTTGATGGAGCTGTATTAAAATCTGTCGTCTCACAAAAGATGATAACGCGCAAGCCACAAGCTTGTCCCACCCTTTGTTTCTGAGGGATAATGATTTGCTGTGGGTGGGAAGGAGGGGGAGTTAAAACTAAATAGCCTGTGGAGGTATCTTTAAGAAATGTTGTGTGTCCTTATTTTTGGTGCAGCTGTGATCTGCCCCTTCTTCAATTAAGGCACAAGCAAGAAGATCCAGTTGCTGTAATGCTTGTACCCCTTCCCCCCTTCGTTAATATTAATGACCACTGTGCCACTTGGGCAGATGACACTGCCTACTGAAAACTACAGACTTCTAGACTGGATTACCACTGGACTAGAACAGCCAGCTGGACTATTCAAGCCTCAAAGATTGTCACAATCCCACCTGCTGCATAACCTTCTCACAGCTGGAGGATTTCTGTCACAAAGGGGACATGGTTCCTGTGCTACTGCTACCCCTTTTTCCTTCACTATTGTTTTGTAGCAGTCCTGCTCCCACAGAATCAGCCGCTCTTGAAATCCTTATCGCAAAAGACTTTCCTTGCACTCAGAATTCTAATGCAGGAACTTCTTTTTAAAGAAGTGTCTTTCAGTGTGGTTCAAACATCAGCATATTCCTTGCCCCAAGTCCTTCACTGTTTCTCTGAACAGTGTTTTAAATTGTCACTGACTAGGAGGAGCTTTTATTTCACTCGAGACCTTAAGCTTGCTTTCTGTTACCTATCAATTTCTCTGTTTCTCCGACCACCATTCCCAAGTAATTAACCTGGGGTTGCACTAACAGGGCTTTGGTCAAATTGATCTCTTAATTTTAAAACTCAGATACTTTTCCCCCATACTACTTCTTCTGTGCCTCCGGTCACTAGAATATCATCTAAAGAATACCTTGGTTTCTTACAGCCCTTAAAACATAGTCTTTTGTAAATGCACAAAATCACACACAAAAATATATATACATGTGTATATACCGGCATGCACTTTATGTTATCTATACAGACCTTACCTTATGTGATGGTGTTCCATTAATCATGGTCTGTATTCACAGCAGTATTAAGAAGACATTGATGCTCACCAAGAGAAACAGAGGACCTCATCTGGAGATGGAGACACTTTTCAGTTGGATCCATTTGCTTTTACTGCCTCAGTTTGTATGTATTTTTCCCTTTTAACTTCAGCCACGACAATTAGCCTCTAAAGAAGATCTTATATGCTTCTTTTTAATGTATGCATATAGGATAATAAAACAAACGTGGTGACAAAAAGCTAAGCAACATACGGGTTTGAATATCCATAGGGCTGGAATGGATTACTTGTTCTTCTGTGCTACAACTGGAAGACAAAAATAACAAAAGATTGTTATTAGTAGTTATCTTAGTTACCCAAGCTGGAACATCTCCCTCCCTCAGAGTTTCTGGTGATAGTCAAGGTCTGCTAAGCTGTGGTTTTGCTTCCTTCACTTTATCCAGTTCATTAGCTATTGTTCATAAACAACTGCTCACCAGTCTTCCATCTGTGTTATCCATCAGTGTTTGTTATCCACTGGCTCCTTCTCTTCTACACAGCAAAGAGATAAGGTTCATACTTCTATTTAAATTGCCACTATTTACACGTATGCATAAATTTTGACCATCTTCTTTTTCTTCTTTCTTCTCTAAAAGGTTTTAAAACATGGCTTCCCATTATGTTACAGAGTTAACTTTGGGGGAACATTAATACAGCACTTCTGTTTTGGTTACTGGATAGGTATGAGTATCCTCCACTACTCTTGATATCCTTCCTAGATCCCTCCTATACTTGCAGGCCCTTGCTTCAAAGAACATGACTGAAATCAGTTCTATCACTAGGTCTAGCCGCTTCTCTTCAAGTTGTCCTTTGGAGAGCTACCCTGGAAAGAAACCCTAAAAAATACCTAGAGAGGCCTTGAGGTTTCTATATTTCGGGTCACTTTTCCAAAGCTTTTACTGTGAGTAATAATGGAACCACTTCTGGGATATTTTGGTTACATTTCTGTGTTACTTAAGCCTGAACTTAATTGTGTCAGCCACAGCCTGCACCTCATAGATACTTTTTTTTTTAATATATCGATGGATGTGTTAGTGTCCAGTAGGCGCCAGGGGGCTCTTCATTTCTTGACCACCCAGCAAAGTTTTCAAATTAATACTTACAGGGTCATTTAAATTTAGTTTTAAACGACTAATATTCTTAAGTTTACAAATTGACCACTATTCCATTTTGAGTATGAACACTGATGACTAAATTGTCTTTAGTAAATGACACAGAGCACAAGCGCTAGTCAGTTTAGCTAGTTCATTTCCATTTAACTCCTAATTTAAAACTCCTAATTTGAAAGTGCCATGCTCCAGTCCACGGCAGTGCTTCTTTTTCATGATCTGAGATCTGGAGGCTGTGGAGGGAGCAGAGCTCCTGGAGTTGGGGTAATGGCCTGCATCTACAGGGTGAGCTGGGGAGTGTCGGGGTCATATCGAGGCATGTACTAGCAGGGCAGTACAGGTTTGGGCACAGTGCCTGAGGCCACGGGCTGTATGTGTTTTCAGAGGGGTTCTGGCTTGGCTGTTTTCCCCTGCCCAAGGGCATGAATCAATCAGTGGGAGGGAGCTGCACTGCTGGGAAGGAAACAAAGTAGGACTGTATGCAACGTCTTGCAGGAAAGGGCAGTTTTACAGTCCTGCACTTGCCTGTTTTCCCACTAAAAGCACCTAGGAAGCACCCCGAGCACGTCAGAGACATCAGCTGTGGTCCACTGGACAAGTTCCAGAGTGATTCCTGGGTTTGGGGTGTTTGGCTGAAAGACAGGTGAATGCAGGTACCGGTGGGTCTGCTGTGCTTTTCGAGGCAAACATGGCATGGTGTGAGGGGCTGGGGATTTCTGCAGCAAAGGTGGCTGCCCGGGGATGAAGGTGGAGGGCGAGAGCATGGGGATACAGAGTGGGACTTTTCAGGGGAGCCAAAGGAGCAAGGAGGTTAATATATATGGGGGCGGGGGGGAATGAAGAGGATGAGGACTGTGGTGGTGGTCAAGGATCACCTGGCAGCCTTCAGTGCAGCCCAACTAGGTATGGTGTTACTCTGAAGAGCAGAAAAGTGTAAGGATCATAGTGCTGTGATTGTACTAAGCTGTGTGGCTCTTAGTTGCAGGTGTGTGTTAGTACATGAAACATCATGATAGAAAACAGTTATTTTTTTAACTGTGAAACAGAATTCCGAGCTTTCCTTGTGGTTCTGTAGCAAACAGGCCTCATCCCTAAAAACCGCTGTAGCTGACCTGCTTTTTGTTTAGGAATTATGTAGGTGAGATAATGAGAAGCTACTGCTGGCAGAGTAAGCATGATTCTGTACATCTCAGACAGTACTGGCCATCTTTACTACCTCTGTGTGTATGATGCAAGAGAATTTGTCTTACTTGCAGAGTCCAGGGGTGAGGGTTACTTTCCTAGAATCTGTTCAAGTCTGTTATAGAGAGGGTGGTCTTTAGTAACCCAGAGACACAGAAGCAGCGACAAAAGGCGCGCTTGAGCAGAGGAATAAAAATGGGACGATGCGGGCGGGATGGGGGTGCATCGCAGAGGAGACAAAGAAGAGGCTCTAGGCTGCAGAAGCCAAAGATGGAGCCACAGGACAAAGTTCAAAGGGCCAGAGACGCGGCAGCCACGGAAGGTCCGAGTGGCAGGTCCACATCGAGCGACGGACAGCCACCTGGGAAGAACTGCGCGAGGCTAAATGCAGGGCGGCGGGCTCGTGCCCGGGGCGAGGGACCAGGTGGTGGTGGCGCTCCAAGTACTCACCGCTCTGTGGTGGACTGGAGCTGCCCCAGCCGCAGGTGGCAAAGCTCCTCCTGTCCCATGTTTGAGCAGGCACTTACTTTAGTGGGGGTGAAAGCGCTCCTGCGGCTCTGCCTCTGCCTAGTCTGGGCTCAACTTGCCGGGGAGGCAAACCACAAGCAGCAGGGCAGAGGTGAGGACAAGCGTGTGAGCCTCGGCCACGCCAGGGCGGCGGGCAGCACACTGCCGGGGGCCTCGGAGGAGAGGGGCCGTGAGGGCAGGGCTGGGGGGCTGCGGGGGCAGGGCTGGAGGCGTGGAGCTCCGCGCGCCAGGACAACAGGGACATCGGTGCCGCGCAGAAAGGCTTCCCCCGGGGGACTCGGTGCCGCGCAGAAAGGCTTCCCCCGGGGCTCTCGGTGCCGCGCAGAAAGGCTTCCCCCGGGGGACTCGGTACCTAGCAGAAAGACTTCCCCGGGGGACTCGGTACCTAGCAGAAAGGCTTCCCCCGGGACTGGGTACCAAGCAGAAAGGCTTCCCCAGGGCACTCGGTACCTAGCAGAAAGGCTTCCCCCGGGGGACTCGGTGCCAAGCAGAAAGACTTCCCCGGGGGACTCGGTACCTAGCAGAAAGGCTTCCCCCGGGGGACTCGGTGCCGCGCAGAAAGGCTTCCCCGGGGGACTCGGTGCCGCGCAGAAAGGCTTCCCCGGGGGACTCGGTACCTAGCAGAAAGGCTTCCCCCGGGGGACTCGGTGCCGCGCAGAAAGGCTTCCCCGGGGGACTCGGTACCTAGCAGAAAGGCTTCCCCCGGGGGACTCGGTGCCGCGCAGAAAGGCTTCCCCCGGGGTCTCGGTACCTAGCAGAAAGGCTTCCCCGGGGAACTAGGTGCAAGCAGAAAGGCTTCCCCGGGGCACTCGGTGCAAGCAGAAAGGCTTCCCCCTGGGACTGGGTACCAAGCAGAAAGGCTTCCCCCGGGGCACTCGGGAGCTCACACAAAGGCTTCCCCGGGAGCCTCGGTACGTCCCAGGAAGGCTTCCCAGGAAGGCTTCCCCTGGGCACCTCGGAATGCCACAGCAGAATTCCCCCCGGGGACCTGGCAGCGCTCAGACTCCTGAATGCTCGGAAAGCATTCACCCCAGGACAGCCTGTGCTTCGGAAAAGTGTGACCTCCCGTAAAAGACCCCGTCCTTCTGCGCCTGGTGCCTCTGGCCAGGCCGCTTCCACCTGCTTGCTGTCCTGTGCCTGCGTGTGCTCGGACAAGGCCCGGCAGGTCTGGCCCTGCTGGTACCAGCTGCTGGAGAATGCACTGCCCGCCAGTCTGAACAGCCTCTAGCACTGATGGCTGTGTTGCAGTCCAGCACATTCAAGGCGCATGTCACTGCGATTAGGCTTTGCCAACCCATGAAGGCTAGCCCACCCGCAAAGCTCCACTGAAGCTGAGGGATTTGTTCTGGCTTCAGGTTTGATAGCAGAGGAACAGTGTTGGGAAGCTACACGTTCAGTGTCACGACCTACAGCGGGAATGACCAGGGAGCACAGTGTCTGTATTAGCCCCGCTGCTCCGACCCCTCTCAAGGATATGCTACTTTTGAAGCCTGGGCACAGCACTGCCCGTTACAAGGAGCCCCTACATTCCCACAGAAGATGCGATTGCAGCTGGGACTGTCCTGACTTATTGAAGTGGAGGCTCGTGGGTGTCTCAAGAGAGACATCAGCTGATACCAGGGGAAGATATCCACTATGTATCCAGCTGATGGGAATGGCTCTCCAGAAATACCCAGCTCTCTCCCCTGACTACAGGCTTTGACAGAGAAAGCGACCTTTTAGAGGCTGGCCCTTTCTCTGGCCAGATGCCTACAAGGAGCTGAAATGAAGGCCCCAATTAAACACGAGTGGTGCAAGATGCCTCTTTCATCCCTGCACATAGTCCTCAGAGCTCACCCACCTCCTGCTGCAGTGCCATCCCGATCTTTCCCTCCTCCAAGCAGAGCACCCCCTGGGAGTGATGGCAAAAGGCAATCTCGCCACAGTTGTCCTGTTCCCCCTTTGGGGATTTACAGACTACCCAAAGAGGCAGGTTATCCTCCTAATGTCTTTGTGTGCACCTGTGCCTCCCTCTCAACAGCTGCCAGCATTTTCTATGCACTGCTGTTTTCATGTCTTTACGGCCCAATTCACGGCACTCCATGTGCTGTCTTGAAAAGCAGATTCGTTGCCCGATGTGCAATAAGCCAAGAATTACACACATTTACATACAATTATAATATTGCTTGCACACCATTTTACTACTATGCATGCTCAGGGGAGGGGTCGTCACCCGAGCGCGGGTCTTTTTGGCCTATGGGTATGATTTTTTGTGTTATAATGAGGACAGTTCAGTTAGGCATACATGGACCTTGAATTCTTTTGCCAAATTGGCAATACACACCTAGAAAGGAAACATTTTGATTTAATGTTTCTTTTAGGGCTTTAGCAGTTCTAGGATGTCCTTGATTAAAGAATGCTTCTTCTCAGAAAATAGAGATAGAGGTTACCATGATCTTCCTACCACAGGCTTTGGGATATCCAGTGCACCGTGACGGTGGGAGGCCAGGTCCATCGTGGGGAAAGGCGGTGCCCCAGCGGGGTGAGAGGGTCAGAGCGGGGAAGCACCAAAACAGCGCGGTACTGCTGGAGCTCTGGTTTGGTGGCCGCTTCTGCCCCAGGACTCACACAAACAGTGTCCATCAGGCAGCTGCACTCAAGGTGCCCACTGTCCATGTTGCCACTTTCTCCTCTGGTGAGCAAACAAGCCTGCCACACCGCTTAGCAGGCTAGTGCCGGCGCTTGGCTGAGCACACTGCCTATGCACGCTGCAGAGTGCTGAGTGCTCTAGAGCTGCCGAGGATGCTTGCTGTGGCCTGCTGCCAGATTGGAGATAGTGAGGCGCACGTTCTCAGCTCTGAGGTGTAATTCCCATGTTCAAACCATTCCCCAAGTTCCCCGGGTATCTCAAGGGAGTCTCATCCAAGACGCCGTTCCCAGATTTCAGCACCTCAGTTCACAGGTACGTGATTATGCCAAGATGGCTGTCTACAAAGTCCTTGCAATCATACAGAAGCAGTTAGAAGAAGAAAATAATCAAAAGGCAGATGCTTTGTGGGGCAGGCCAGAGGAAGACGACACAGGATCGTAGATTCCATCTTAGGTCGGTGCCGTCAGCGCCTGACTGCCTTGCCTTCAGACCCACATTTTGCAAGGTGTGTGGCAGAAAAGCGGACACCGTCTGGAAAGGAGGCCTCTCCTGCTCGGGGCACACTCAGGCCACAGGGAAGGAAAATACCTGTGAGAAAGTTAGAAAAGATTCAGCCAAGAACCATCTTGCCACCTATCATATCCCTGGAATGGCCGTTTACTCAGAGAAAGAAACACAAAGTGAAAAGGAAGTGCTTTGTAATTTCCTCCCCTCTGAACTATGGAAATATGGACATCTCTGTGGCTGTCCAGGGACCTGCAAAGAGCCTGAGAGAGCCTGGAACAGCCCCATGCATTGCAAGGCAGTCCAAGAGACACTGTGTAACTGCCTTGCCAGGTCACTGCATTCGGGTAACTTTTACGGTGTGCAAAGAGCTCCGCACCACAGCGTTCAGAGCCCTGCCCTGAGCTTCTGACTGACTGAAAGCCAAGTGTCCCAACATCATCTCCTGCAGCGCTTGCCGCGCTGCTGCCAGATGCCCTGGCAGGGCGCCCGGGAGGGCGTGTGTGTGGTGTCCCTGCAGCCCCTCGGTGACATGGCCTGAGGTCACAGAGGGGGGTCCCACCTCACAGCCGCAGCTCCCCTCTTCCCACGGTGCCCCCAGCCTCTCCCCACTTGTCCCAGCAAGGCCGGGGGAGCCCAGGCACTGCCGCTGCTCTCGCCCCCACGCTGCTGGGCAGGAGCCGCTGTGCTGGGAGCCAGAGCAGGCAGTGCGACAGCACCGGGGGTGGTCTGCTGAGGTGCAGAGGAGCAGGCCGGAGGGCAGCAGTTGCTGTGCCACCCTCCTGCTGACTTGGCCGCTCAGGTTTTCTCCCTTCTCGGAGGGCTGTTTCTTGCCTCAGGACTGCTTCCAGCTGTCCTCCTCTGTGCCAGAGGCAGGATCCTGTGGGAAGAAAGAGAGAGTCTGCAGGAAGGGGAGCTGGAGATGAGGAGAAAGGTAAGAGGCAGGAACAAATCACCCTTGATTTAGGAGTGCACGCGTGGGCCTTTGGAGAGCTCCAGCCACAAGCAGCGCTTTATAAACCAGTGGAGAAGCTTAGCAGTGGGAAACAGAGCAAGGTGCAGCTGCTGTGTGGAGAAGGTGTCCCCTACATAGTACACCAACCTGAAGAAGGCGACTCAGGACAAACTGAAATCACCATCAGCTGTCATTCCTGAGGAAGTCCCTAGAGAATGTGAGAGGTGGCTGCAAGCTCTGGGTGTACTACAAGGCCTGCAAGCACTGCCAAGGCACAACCACTGATATGGCCGAGTGTGTTCAGCATGCCCTGCCCCCAAACAGGAAATCTTTCCATAGAGCTGTAGGGTTCGGATTGCTGTGCTGGAGCCTCACACGCGTACCTGTGTTCTTTTGCCCCGGGGGGCTGCTCAGGAGAGGAAGGAGAAAGAGCTGCTGCTTCTGCTGCGACTCAAGGAGGACATGGAGCAGGAAGCGAGAGCTGAGGAAGTGCAGAAGCAAAGGAGACAGGTGAAAGCCCGAAAGGCACGTGAAGGAGCATTCTTTTCAGCTTGTAGGTGGCAGAGAAGAGAGCGACTACTGACAAAAATCCACAGGGTGTCTAAAAGAGGCGCCAAGTGTGCTTTGGAGCCCTGAGATGCCCCTTAGAGCTGACCGCACCTGGGAAGGCTGCAGGGGCTGGAGGGCCAAAGTGGGGCAGGTTGGTGGCGGGAGCTGCACAGGTTTGTTGTGCTCCAAAGGGGAGGGTGAGAAAGAGACAGCTAGGGAAATGCTTGTGTCCCTCCCAAAGTGGCCTAAACTAGGAGAGGAACTGTGGGCCTTTCCAGATGGGTACTGTAACTATGCCTCTTCAGACCGTGTGTCTTGTTCCCCGGCAGCTCAGTGGGGCAGGAGGCCTCGGCGTTTCAACCTGCGGTCAGACGATGCTGTTCAGGGCAGCTCAGTCGGCACATGGCCATTGGATTTCTGTACATCCTTTTTAGTTCTTTTCTTTTTTTGTTTGTTTGTTTGTTTGTTTGTTTTTCCTTGGAAGTGGATTCAGCAAGGGATTGCTCCCAAGACAAACAAAGACACGGCAGGAAATGTGTTGAGGCTTGGGGTGGCAGTTTCTGTCTCAGACAGAAAAGAGTGCCCATAAACGTGTGCAGGATGCTTGATGGAGCATCTCTAGGCAAAAGAACCCTCGGGGTAATCTACTCTTCGCTGCTTTTCTTCAATATTGTAGAAGCAACTCTTGCTGGAGAAAAAAATGGCATATCACCTCAAAAAGGGGCAAGACCTTCTTTCCTCCAGTGCGGAGGCGGACGTTCCTGGGAAATATTTGGGCAAGTTGCTGTCTCGGGACCCACTGCCTGAAGCCAGAGGTACTTGTAATGCAACTGTTTTGTGGCACTAGCTCTTGCTCCTCTCTCCCAGGTCAGCAGAGACGCCTGCTCTCGCTTCCAAAGCTTTAGCCTCTGGAGGCATGGAGTGAGTTGCGAGCGGTTGGGACTGCCGCTCTTTTTAGGGCTTTGAGAGATTCTCGGGGCAGGCTGGGTGAACGAAAGCCAGCCCACAGAGCTGTCTTGGGGCTTCTTACCCTCGCGCTTCAGGAATGTGCTCCTGCCACGTGTACGTGACACGCAGTTTGCACGCTCTCTGGTTCGCGGGTATGAATTTCCTGCACTTTCCCACACACGCAAAGCCTGCCCTGCCCCACCCGCAAAGAGGCAAAGCCAAGCCTGGAAGTCAACTCTTTTCCTACGGACCATCTGTAGGCTGAGCACAGGTCTCTGCTATGGTGGTGGTATGGTGGCTAACCATGGGATTTGGTGTAGCAGTCCCCGACTCTGCTCAGCGCTGAGTCACAGCTCCTGCCCTGGGAAGGTGTGGGCAAGCTTGAGCAGATCTCTTTGAGCCTGGCTGCAGCAGAGCCAGCTCTCCAGCTGCCACGGCCCCCGCCCCGTGGCAGTGGCACATTGCATGGCACATTGCATGGCCCTGGCTTGGGCTTGGGCTTGGGCAGCCAGGCTTGAGTTCCCCCTTAGCAGTGCCATATCTTAGCCTTAGGCAGAGAGGATGTGCTTTCCCTGCTGAGGGACAGCAGAAGAGGCTAGCGTCCTTCTCGCCGATGATTTCCAAAGCGACACTCCAAGAACGTTCAAGACGCAGAGGTTAATGCTGTGGTCGTTCAGTGTTGCCTGAGAGGATGAGCATTTGGTTGCCGCTCCCTTTGTGTGCTTCTACGTACAGCATTGGCTGTGGCAGCACCTAGCATGGGACAGGACTGGGCCTTCAAGGAGAGCCCACCCAATTCAAAACCCTACAAGAGGCAAGCTGCAGGGGCTCAGCCATCCTGCTTGCCCTGGGTGCAAGGCCCATGCAGGGAAAGGCAGTGGTCTTGCAGTCCCAGGAGAAACCTCTTGCTTAGCCCCATGGCCAATGGCTTTTGCTTGGAAAAGGTTTACAAACTGAAGCGTGATTGCTTTCTCCCCATAGGAGCCTACCAGGCTCATCAGTCTTCAGCTGATGGAGAGAACTGCACCAAGGCTTCCCTTAGAGTCACGCTCTGCCAGAAGGGCTCTGCAACGACGCATGCTGCCACAAGCAAAAGTGCCTCTGCTCAGGTACGCAGGCTCTGCACAGAGCTGGGTGCCTGCAGGGCGCCACGGCTCCTGAACTGCAGGGCCGTGGTGCCAGGCACTCCCGAGAGAGTGCTGCCACGCACTGCCTCTCTTGCCTTGTGAGCAGCACCTGGTCACTGAGGAGATGTTGTCTTGCTGGGCTGTGATGTGTCTTCTTTGCACAAAGGCTGTCAGAGAGCCAGCAATGGCTGCTTTCCAGAGTCTCTCTCTCTGTCTCCTCCTGCCCCTGCCCCTGCCCCTGCCTCTGCCTCTGCCTCTGCCTCTGCCTCTGCCTCTCTCTGACACAAGGCACTGGTAGTTGCTGAAGCACAGGGGTGCCCAGGTGCGTTCGGTGGCCACTTCTGCCCCAGGACTCACACCCGCAGTGTCCATCAGGCAGCTGCACTCAAGGTGCCCACTGTCCATGTTGCCACTTTCTCCTCTGGTGAGCAAACAAGCCTGCCACACCGCTTAGCAGAGTGCTGAGTGCTCTAGAGCTGCCGAGGACGCTTGCTGTGGCCTGCTGCCAGACTGGAGATAGTGAGGTGCACGTTCTCAGCTCTGCGGTGTAATTCCAGCGGTGGCAGCAGCCAGCAGCCTGGGAGAGCTCAGCCTTGCTGTGAGCAGGGCATCAGGGCTGGGATTGTCACAGCAGACCAGAGAGGTTAGGAGATGGGCAGAGCTCTAGAGGTACAAGCATTGGTCCGTGTTCAGATTTCTGCTCTAGCTGGTACCCAGAGGGCTTTGAGGGCCCACCGGGCAAGTGATGGAGCAGCTGTGCTGGCGAGATTTGTGTGCTGGCCCCTGGCAAGGTGTTTTCTGAATGTGAGAGGCGAGCAGCTGCCATTCAAAACCCAAAGCAGCTCTCGTGCCGCTTTGCCCTTTGAAGATGAGAGCACCACTCAGCTCCTGCAGAGCAATGGCAAGGGTCCCCACCAGTCCTGCATGGAGATTTCTTGCCCTGAAGGGCGGGGCACTTCAGACTCATGGTCCATCTTCACAGCATCTGCTGAGAAATCTCTCAAACCGGGAACTGCCCTGCCCTGGACTCCCTCTACTGAACTACCAAATGGGCTCTGGCCTTCCTCACCCAGGCAGGGACACCTGTTTCCACCTCCTGCTGAGACCAGTCCACAAGACAGAGCTTTGGCTTGTTTGGGAGCCAGCCGTGCCCGTGCATGGCACAACACCCTGGCCAGGGAACACCTACCTGCTTGTGTGTGGGCTTGTGGGGTGTGCACACGCGTGTGTGCGCGTGTGTGTACGGGCGGGAGGGCAAAGAGATCTTTTATTGTGCACATCTCCACATGGGCCAGTCCTGGGGGCTCCCGTTGGCAAAGAGAGTGGAAATCAGGGCCTGAGTCATTTCATCCACCACACTGCGATCCACAAGCATGGCCTCAGGGTGCCTGCAGGACCCTGTGCTTTAGAAAAATCTCATCTTCCTGAGTTTTAGAAATCACCTTGGATTCCCAGGGCTCTGAGTCCTCCAAAACCTGTATCCCAGGCAAGGTGCCCTTTGCAACAGCTTTTCCCGCTGCAAAGCAGCAGGCTCCTTCTGCTTGGCATCAGCCTGCTTCTGCTTTGGGGAAACAGAAAAATCACCTGAGGAAATGGGCATGGTCACTCAACACTTATTCCTTGTTTCTGCTACAGAGGCATGGAGGTGAAGAGCTGACTCATAAGATCAAGACTGTGGTGACACAGGCTGTGTCCAAATTAGCAAGGATCATACATGCAGCTGTGAGAGATGAGGAGGGGAGAACTAAAGAGCAATGGGATGGGGTATCAGAGGAGCCCACGTTCTCTTCGGACAACTCTGGCAGCAGTAACACGTGCAGTGAGGAGCTGCCTGGTTTCTCGGGAAGTCCTCCCTCCCACCCCACTAGAAAGCTCATCACAGCAACAAGCATAGACACCACTCTCTTAAGGCGTGATGTCAGCTCAGGAGTGGGAGGCAAAGCAACTGCACCGCAGCCACACAAGCCATCTTTGCCTTCTCTGCCCAAAAGGACACAGAGACCCCCGGAATCGGAGGTATGCAGAAGGAGAGGAGCACCTCAGGCCCCCTGCAGCTGGCCAGCAGACAGTACGAGCACAGCACCTAGAAAAGAGCTGGCAAAGAGGTGTCCTTTGAGCCAAACTTACTCTAGGACTGCCTCAGGGAGCAGAGGCACCCATCTCCCCAGGCTGAGCAGCACTGGTGGTGACTCAGCCAGAGAGCAAGGCTGGCCTCAAGCCAGCATTCTCCAAAACGCCTTGCAACAGCAAGCAGCCCCAGAAGCCCGGGGTGTTGTGGAGGTGGCAGATGCTTTGTGGGGTAGGCCAGAGGAAGACGACACACTGGCAAGTGGGATCGTAGATTCCGTCTTAGGTCAGTGCCGTCAGCGTCTGACTGCCTTGCCTTCAGACCCACATTTTGCAAGGTGTGTGGCAGAAAAGCGGACACCATCTGGAAAGGAGGCCTCTCCTGCTCGGGGCACACTCAGGCCACAGGGAAGGAAAATACCTGTGAGAAAGTTAGAAAAGATTCAGCCAAGAACCAGCTTGCCACCTATCAACATCCCTGGAATGGCCATGTATTCCGAGGAAGAAACAGAAAGCGAAGAGGAAATGCTTTGTGATCTCCTCCCCTCTGTCCTCCAAGACTGTGTGCCAGGGGCCCA